>NC_045432.1:10568658-10868658 GCF_902635505.1 Sarcophilus harrisii
GTACTTCCAGTATGGATCTGGGACCTCTTGTTGCTATGGTGCACAGCTTCAGTCTTCTTTCAACTACCGTGAGCTAGAATGCTACTTAGGGTGAACCCCTGCCCTGACTCAGTCTTCAGTGTCCACAGACTTCTCTGTCTCTGTTGACTTGGACTGGAAATACAATCCAGTCTATTTTTTTTTCTTGGATTTCTCAATCAAAACTTGGTTTGGTGCATTTTCTAGATTTTTATGGATTTGGGACATATGCTTTCCCGCTACCCACCATCTTCTCCTCTAGACATCTCAAATTCAACATGTCCAAAACAGAATTTGTTATTTTTCCCTCACAAAATTTCCTCTCTTTCAAACTAGAAGGATGATCAAGGGCATTACTATTTTTCCAGTGATCCAAACTCACCAGTTATCCTTTATTTTTCCCCCACATTTAGCCACACATATCCAATCTATTGCCATACTTTATTACTTCTACCTTCTTATCTCTTCTAATCCCCTTCTCTCAACTCACACAGCTACCTGATGCTGGATCTTCTTAGCTCACACCTGGACTATCACAAAAGCCTAATGGTTGATCTCCCTACCTCAGTGGTCAAAGTAATTTTTTAAAGTATAGGTTACATCATGTCACTCCCCTACTCAATAAATACCAATGGCTCTGTTACCTCTAGAATCAAATAAAAAATCCTCTCTTCATCTTTTAAGTCCTTCACAACTTGATTCCTTCCTAGTTTCCCAATCTTTTTCTACTTTATTCTCTCCATATAGTATCTAATGTAGGGACACCAGTCTTCTTGCTATTCCTATCTCTAGACCTGGTACCTTTTCACTGGCTGCCCCTCATGCCTGAAATACTCTAGCTCCTCACCTCTGCCTTCTGGCTTCCTTGTTTTCTGTCAAGAGTCAACTCAAATTCTGCCTTCTACACCCTCCCATCCCAGATGGGATTATCTTCACATTACCTCCCCATTCCATAAATTCCTTATTAACTCCAAAGTCAAATATTAAAACTTCTGCTTGGCATTTAAAGCCCTTTTCACAGCCTGGCCCTTTCCCTTCTTTCTATTCTCCTTGTATTTTGGCCTCTGCATACTCTACACCTAGTGACACAGTCTGCTTATTGCTTTCTGAATCTGCACCTTTTCACTGTCTTTTGGGCTTGGAATTCTCTCCACCTCAGCCCTGCCTCTTCTGTTCAAATCCCACCTTGTGCTGAAGGACTTTCCTGGTCCTCCTTCCCTTCCCTTTGAGATGACCTTCCACCTACTCTTTATATATTTTGTCTATTTATAGTTATTTACATAATATCTCCCACATTGATACGGAAGTTTCTTCAAGGTAAGGACTGTGTTGTGGCATTCTTTCTGTCTCAGTATCTTGGTACGACACATGGCATATAATAAATGCTTAATAATGTTTGTTGATTAACTGATTAACTAAACATCTTAGTGGATCCCTCCTTGTCTACCAACACAACATTCTGATGTGTTCCATTGGTAGGGTAAAGTCACAGATCATGAGAGTTGAGAAAAATGATTAAATGGAGTGCAAAATTATTTAAGTGGGCACATCAAAATTGACACTGAAATCTTCAAGTATAAGTAAAAAGAGACTGGACTAAAGAAAAAGATTATAAACCAGGTTCTAAAATCCTCAGAAAAGACAGAATAACATGGAGACCAGCAGGAGTAACTAATACTAGGATCTAGATTGGGTGATTGATGGGAGGGAATTAAACTTAAAAAAAAAAGAGCGTTTGCTGAGTGATGGGAGTAGGAAAAGGTATTAAGAAGCAAGAAGCATGCCTCTTCTCCTCCTGGCCCAGGTTGTTGGTGGGATATGACACAAAATACATTCAGCACTATAGAGGGTAGACAGGGAAGCAATGCCTTCTGGAGAGAGCCATGTTAAGTGCTTCACCAATATTATTCTCATTTCATCCTACAACAACCCTGTGAAGTAAGTATTGTTATTATCCCCATTTTGTAGTTGAGGAAACTGAAGTAAACAAATGACTTGTGCAGAGTCACATAGCTAGTATCTAAAACCAGAAGGAAGAGGTCTAATATGAAGTACAATTTGTTAACAACTGAACAGTTAGGACTTCCGGCCAAGATGGCAGAGAGGACACACATATCTATTTAAGCTCCGTCTTGCTCGCAGAAAAATTTTTTTCATAACAAGGCCTCAGAATTAGCGCTTGTGTATATATATATATATATATATATATATATATATATATATATATATGTATGTGTATATATATATATATATAAAACCCCACACATAATTACCAACAGAAGATACCTTCAAAATTTGCCAGAAAAGGTATGTTTTCGCTTGTGGGTGAGAACGGTTAGATTAAGTGCAGACTGAAGGCAGGCAGTGGCAGCACAGTAGACAGTAAGAGTATGGAAGGCAGCTCACACTGAGCAGATCTGAGGGGGGTGGGGTGTGATCTCAGCCGTTTCTGCAGGGAGAACTTTACCACAGTGTGGCTACTTTGCCCAGGCAGCAAGCCAGTATATCAGCAGAGAAACTATAAACACAGGGGATAAAGCTGATAACCCGGAAAAGCTAGGGTCTCTCCGGACCTGGCCACACCCACCCAGAGTGACTCAGTACCACGCTCTCACTCTCAGACGCAGTGCAGCCAGTCTCAGACGCAGTGCAGCCATTGCTGTCCTGCTAGTGTCTCACTGCTGCCCCCTGCAGTCTGTAGAGGAAGCTCGGTAACACCATTCAGCCAAAAAACCAAAAAACAAAACAGACTGCATTTGGTTTTTTTATAAGTTTATTTTCTTTGATTCTTCTTTGACAAAAAGAACAAAAAATTTAAACAGACCTTAACCACTGATAGCTTCTATTTGGATAGAGAGCAGACTTTAAACCCTGAGGAGACTAAAAACAGACTGTCTCCAGATGAATCCCCAAAGGAGGATATGATCTGGTCCTCAACACATAAGACTCTCATAGAAGAAATTAAAAAGGCTCTCACAAGAGAGCTAGAAGAAAAGTGGGAAATGGAAAGGGAAGCTTGGCAAGAGAGTCTGGATAAGTCATCCCACTCACTTAAAGACAGAGTGGATAAAGAAATCAAATCCTTGAAAAACAGAATTAGTGAATTGGAAAAGAAACAATTCCAAGGAAAACAGAATCAGTGAATTGGAAAAAGAAAATAGCTCTCTAAAAAATAAAATTGGTAAAATGGAAAAAAATTCCATAGAACAAAGCAACTCACTTAAAAAACTCAATTGGACAATTAGAAAAAGATATAAAAAAGTGAGTGAAGAAAATAATTCATTAAAAATGAGAATTGAACAAATGGAATTGAATGACTTGAGGAGACACCAAGAATCAGTCAAGCCAAGAATCAAGTCAAAACCAAAAAAATGAAAAAAATTGAAAAAATGTTAAATACGTACTTGGGAAAACAACAGACCTGGGAAAATAGATCTAGGAGAGATAATATGAGAATTATTGGACTTCCTGAAGAGCCTGGACACTATTTTCTGGGAAATTATCAGAGAGAACTGCCCAAATGTTATAGAAACAAAGGGTAAAATAGACATTGAAAGAATTCATCAAACACCTATTGAAAGGGACCCTAAAATCAAAACTCCAAGAAATATAGTGACTAAATTCCAGAAATATCAGACCAAAGAAAAAATACTACCAGCTGCTAGAAAAAATTAATTCAAATATAGAGGAGCCACAATAAGGAAAAACAAAAGGTCAAGAATTTCAAGGGAATTAATGAAAAAAATCAAATGAAGGTGGCCGAGCTGTACCTGATCTAAAGCTATGTTATAAAGCAGCAGTCATCAAAACCATTTGGTATTGGCTAAAAAATAGATTAGTTGATCAGTGGAATAGGTTAGGTTCATAGGACAAAATAGTCAATAACTACAGCCATCTAGTATTTGACAAAACCCAAAGATCCCAACTTTGGGGATAAAAATTCACTATTTGACAAAAACTGCTGGGAAAACTGGACATTAATATGGCAGAAATTAGGCATGGACCCACACTTTACACTGTACACCAAGATAAAATCAAAATGAGTCCATGACTTAGGCATAAAGAGCGAGATTATAAATAAATTAGAAGAACATAGGATAGTTTACCTCTCAGACTTGTGGAGGAGGAAGGAATTTGTGACCAAAGAAGAACTAGAGATCATTATTGATCACAAAACAGAAATTTTAATTGTATCAAATTAAAAAACCTTTGTACAAACAAAACTAATGCAAATAAGATTAGAAGGGAAGCAACAAACTGGGAAAACATCTTCACAGTTAAAGGTTCTGATAAAGGCCTCATTTCCAAAATATATAGAGAATTGACTCTAATTTATAAGAAATCAAGTCATTCTCCAATCGGAAAACAAAATAAGTATATGAAAGGTACCAGTATTTCTAGATAACAGTAACTAATAGGAAGGAAACAAGAGGAAATAATAACATTAAAAATGGCATTCAAATAATTACATACTGCATAAAACATCTGTGAGCCATCTAGCAAGATGCACTCAATTTATATCAGTACAATTTTAAAGTGATCTTTAATAATATTAAGAATGGCAAAGAATTGGAGAAGTATTTATTTTGAAGCAGCACCAATATAACAAAAATGACACTATAAATTAGCTTACAGATTTGATGCTATAACAATTGAACTACTCAGGATGAACTTTTAAAAGCTAAACAAGATAATAATAAAAATTCATTCAGAGGAACAAAAAGTTCTCAGTGAAAATAATGAAAAAAATAGAAATGAAGTGGGAATGTTCAATTATATCATTCCACAGTAACCATAAAAATTGTTTGGTACTAATTACAAAAAAAAGGCAAAGCAATGAAACTACCTAAAACTCAAATGCAATCATACTTTGATAGTCCATATATGACAAACTCAAGAATATAAAATGCCTGGGGAAAACCTCCTTATTTGACAAGAATTGCTGGGAAAACTAGAAAGAAGTTTATCAAAAAATTTGGTTTAGATCAGAATATTACATCAATTGATCAATAAGCTCACAATGAAAACTATCTGAATATCAAAAGTCACACTATAAAAAATTAGAAAATAATGACATCAATAATTTTCACAGTCATATCTAGAGGGGAAAATGCTTAACCAAAGAAGGAACAGAGATAATGACAAGAAAATAAGAGAGAACATTTGATTATATACAACTGAAAAAGCTTTTTCTCACTAGGATAAGGGAAACTGTTGATTGGGGAAATTTTTTTTGCATCAAATATTCCTGGTAAGAATCTGATATCTAGATAGACAGACAGATAGACAGATGGATGGATGAATAAATAGATATATAGATATGAAATTAACTTAAACATAGGAAACATAAGTGACTAAAGAGCATTCCCCAATGGATAAGTGGTCAAACTGTATAACAACCAGTTCTGATGTGAGCAGCAAGATGACGGAATAGACATTTTCTCTGATTTCCATGAACTATCAGACTTCTCCAAAACATAAATTATGTTCTAAAGATAAGACAACTTCAGCAATCAACATGGTCTAGGACACCCAGAATCCAAAATAAAGTAACCCCTATCCCTCCCCAAAAAGTCCAGGAATTGATAGTCACTGAGCCTGAGCTCAGTTATCCCTACTCCACCTTCCCTCTCCCCAAACATTGGCAGTAAAGCCACACTAACAGACTATAGGACACAAAACAAGCTTACCTCAAAAATTATCTCTGCACCCTGGTATCCCTTCCCGTTTTCTGGTGCTGTGGAAACCCCAGCTCCAGGTAGCATAAATTTACTTGGGCCTTGACAGCCAGCTTGGCCATATCAGTATGCCTGAGGTAGCAATCCAGAAATGCCAGTGTTACAAAACACTGAACTACCTGTATTAGGCTAGAGAAGTGAATAACAGGAGGAGTTGTGACAGGTCACCAAGACAAGACATCGTGTATATGGAGTGTGCTGTATAGCACTTCACCAAAGAGAAAGGACACAGCATCCAGCTAGGGTCATTTCTGACCATCCAAAACTCACTTAGGGCAAATGCTTCATCTAATAAATGATGAATTATCTATGATAGGAGGAGGCTGAGAGTTTTGAGGTTTAACTCTAAAGGAAACTATAATCAGAGGGGAGGGAGTCAGGAAGTGACTGATAAGGAAAATGAATGAGGGGTAAGACTGAAAGTAGCAAAGATCTCAAGAAGAAGAAACATCAAAGACCTTAAACATAAGAAGACAGTTAATAGAAAGAAACAGTAACAAAAGAAGGAAATATGGCCTTCAAAGCTACTAAGCAAGTTCAGCACTCTAAATGAATACTGAAAAGTAAAGGGAAATGATGAGAAAGAAGACCTGTGGAATGTGACGACATGGAACTACAACAAATTCCAAAGTGGTTTAAAAAAGAAATGAGTATTATGAGAGTAAGATTTATGTCCTGAAAAGTAAAAATAATATAATAGAAAAACTGGAATCTGCAATGCCAAACATCACCAAAAAACAAAAGAAAGAATTAAAGAGTGGGAATATAAATACATAGAAGTGAAAAATAACTTAGAAGAAGAGAAGCAAAAAAAAACCCATTAAAATAAAATATGCTCTATACAAGCAAAACATATCTTGCAGACAATACACACAAAGACAAACTAGGATCCATAGATTTCTTAAAAGAACACAAATGGCCAAAATTTCTAATCAGTGAAAACAAAATTCCAATTAAAATAATTCACAGATCACTTTCAGAAAAAAACCCAAGGTTGCAAACTCTAAGACACATAGTGGTTTAATTTAATAATTCAATTTAGAAACAAGTTCTGCAAGCTATGAAGAAAAAGATCTTCAAATACAAAGGAAAAGATATTCAAATAATTCAAGATTCTTACAAGGTGCCAAGTCAGTGGAATTGATGAGATAATGATTCTCTAATTTACATGTAGTTAATACTTACTATAATTCCACAAGATTCACACCTTTAAGAGATCATATATAAGGAGGAGCTCTCAGGGCCAAAGAGGATTCATTCCATCTTCTACCTTTGTGCTGGCTGGAGACTGAAGCAGAAACCTTTGGAGTCCGGGAGATTCAGAAGCCAGAGCTCAAGTTCTCAGAACCAAGACTATAGAAGGCCTCTACGAAAACTAACTGGGCCCCAGGAAAAGAGACAAGACTTAAAAGGAGACAATCAAGGATTTGGATTTTAACTCCTGGCTGCATCCGGGTGATTACACTGAACTGAAACGAAGACTGCTCCCAGAAGACACAGAAGACTTCTTGGGGAAGAAACCTGCTCCCAAGAGAACATTATATTTTAGAGAAGAACATTACAGTTCTACAACCACTAGAAAAAGTATGAGAAAATAAAATGATGTGTTCCAAAGAGTCCTGAAGCTCAGGAGGTAGCCTAAGGTGATGTAACTATAAATCTGAGTTTAATCATACAAGACAAAAGATGAACATGTGCTATAAGAAATGTTTGTGATGAATACATAAAAGCACAGAAAGACCTAAAGGAAACTGATACAGCATGAAGTAAGCAGACCCAAGACAACAATACACACAGTGATAACAATAAGGTAAATAGAAAGAACAACACATGCCAAAATCAAAAGCAAATATAATTAAATTATAAAGATCAAATGGGACTTGAATGAAGATGCTCCCAAGCTACTCCTTCATGGAAGTGGAAAGTTCACAGGTGTTTTGTTATATACATTTTTTTATTCCTTCCATGTATCAATCAGTTGTGCTAACATTTTTTTCCCCTTTCTTCTCCAAAATATGCTATTTGTCATATGGGATTGATGCGGGAAAGATTCCAATCTTTGATTCCCAACCCCCCTAGCTAATGTAAATTACCCTTTGACTCACAAATCCTGGTCCCTTTGAATTCCAATAGAAGGTCGGGACCTGTCCCAGCCCCACCCGGATCTGAGCCAACTCTGGGGCTACACCCCAAAGCCCCTCGAGCTAAGTCTCCGACTTAAAAGGACCACATTGGGAACCCCTCTTTGCAGAGATTCCAAACATGGTCGCCATGTGAGGACCCTCTGTCCACTGGACCCTCTGTCCAGTGCCCTCCTTATCTCTACCTTCACCTATCTCCTACTTCTAAACTCAATAATAAACCTCTTTTATTAATCTAGCTCTCTGGGCCAATAAATGCTTTTATTGGGAATCCGCGCCGCTTCTAGACCTCATATACCGCCGTATCCTTGCGCCGAATCTAAGGGGGTTGCAGGGGAACTCTGTTTGACTCCCTGTACCCCAAACCTGCCACTAGACCTTAACTAAACCCTAATTTCATTTAGGTACCCCAAATGTAGACCTCAACATGTGGTCTACACCTCAACATTCGGTTCCTAACCTCAACAGGATGACTATTTGGGAAGAAAAGGGAAGAGATACATTGGATACTATAATGATTTAAGAAACAGAAAATATTAATGAAAACGCATTTAAATGAAAAATTGCTCTCATAAAATGAAAGCTATTTACCATAAGAAAAACTGTTTCAAATATTTAATAAATAGAGTCAAATCAAAACGATTATGAGCTTTTACCTCAAACCTAACAGACTGGCAAAAATGACAAGAAGATATGAATGGTCAATACTGAAAGGATTGCTGCAAGCCAGACACATTCATATACTATTGGTGTAGCTGTGAATTGCCCCAACTATTCCAGAAAGTAATTTATAATTGGGCCCTTTAAAAAAGGACCTAAAATGCTCAAAGCTTTTGACACAGATATTCTGCTGCTAGGCATATACCACAAGGAGATCACAGAAAGTTGGTACATACATATATATATATATATACATATTATGTATGTATGTATGTGTGTATGTATGTGTATGTATATATATACATATGTACATATATATATATAAATCAATAAGTTCAAAGCAGAAATTTTCATGCTACCAAGGAATTATAAACAGAATACGTACCTATCAGATAGGGAATGGAATATCACTGGACCACACATTATGAATTTGAATAATAAGTATTAGCCAGAGAAGTATGGGAAGACTTTTATGAAGTGATGCAGTGATGAAAGCAGAACCAGGCAAACAATAAACATAATGTTTTCAGCAATATAATGAGAGAACAATAAAAAAAAAAATTGAATACTGTAACAACAAAAAATATCTTGTTTATGAGATTTGACCTATAATCTGATCTAAAGCTCTGAGTAATAAAGACCAAGACATTTTCCCAAACTCTTTAAAGTAGAAATATTAATTCTCTAAATAACTGAATTATTTTGAGGGGTCTCTTTAATACATTGTAAAAAAACAAGGCAATACCAAATAAAACTGTTGCAAAGAGATAAGAGAGGGTGTGGGACTGGTCTCATAGCAACAAGGACTGCTTCAGCTTACAAACCCACACAGTAAAATATGGTCCTGCAAAGCTTACAAATAGCTCTGTGTTCCACAATTTAACAACTTGTACTCCTCAACCGAAAATTTTGTTTGTCTGCTTAGGAAAGAAAGTCACTTTTGTTTAAAGGATAACTAATGTTGCTCAAATTAGCTTTTAAAAGAAAAAACAATCAATTTAAAAATAATACACGTACAATTCCTCCATTTCTTTAAGGCCTAACTTGGGTCCCACTTTTTAGAAAGATCACCTGGATTTGGAGGCAGAAGTCTTGTCTTTTAAGTCTCAACGCTTTCATTTACAAAGAAGTGGATGAATTGCATGATCTTCCTTGCTAAATCATCCCATGATTTTATGTAACTTCTCACTTCCTCCAGCTGGAAAAGATTTTTTTTTTCTCTAGAATCTGTCGGACCACTTTGGCCCACTCCTTTGTATTTCTTGAATTCCATTTTATTCAGTTGCTTGTGCATATTCTATCTTTTCATTGAATGCAAGATCCTTGAGGGAAGGAACAAGGTTTTTTTCATCCATATTCCCCATTCTCCAGTACACAGGACTCCCATCTATGATTTCACTGTTGTAGGAGATGCTCAGTGTAATCCTAGTGTAAAACCTCCTTCCAACAATGCAAATTAGTAACTAGTCTGTAACTTAAGAATTTTAGAAAGTTGCCTGGGAAATCCACAGGTTAAGTGAATTGCTCATGGTCATATAGCTAGTATATGTAAGTGATTAAGACGAATTTGGTTCTTCCTGACTCCAAAGCCAGATGATTTCCATGTACTAGATCACAATATCTCCTAACTAGTAACATGCTTAAATTTTTACTGTTCAATTGTGTTTAAAATAACAGAATTACATGTTTAAATGAAGGAATTTCTCTTCGAATTAACTTTCATCTTTGTGTAGGACTATATTGATGTATTGTTGGCTGTGGTTTTGATAAAATCCTTTTTTTTTCACTCAAGTCCTTCTCTAATGCATTACCTTTTGACCCAGATGCTAGGCATTTGCTATAAGGAAGTCAAGTAAGAAGATACATACATGCATTCATATACATGAAATCAATAAATTCATAGGAGAAATTTTCATGGTAGCAAGAAATTATAAACAAATATGTGTGTGTGTGTGTGTGTGTGTGTGTGTGTGTGTGGAATAGAATAAAACTGGGCCATATACAGTGAATTTGTTGTTATAGAGGTAACTCATTCAAGAGTGGAATAGCCACCCTGATGAAATCATTGCACTTTTGAAGTATCTAAATATTAAAATGTCTTGATTACTTAACTTGGGGACAAAGAAAATACTTTATGCCAGTGTAAAAGTCATCACACATACCATGCTGATCCATGTGTCCCATGATCAAGGTTTTTTCTGGAGAAGCATAAGGGAGTAATCAAGAAAGTGATATCATAAGGAACTTGATAAGATTTATCTATTTACAATGTTACATGAGAGGATGATATTTGTAACTTATTAAAACATTCTCATTATTATGGCAGTTAGAAGGAGTATAAACAGGGCACAGGTGTGAGTTGAATGTGAATGGATAGTATCTTTTTTAAAAAAATGATGAAATTAAGGGGTGAGAGAGAAATGTACTAGGCAAAAGGGAAAGGGAGAAGTGGAATGGTACACATTATCTGCCATAAAAAAAGAGGCAAGAAAAAGCTTTTACAATGGAGGGGAAGAGGGGGAGGAAAGGTTGAGTGAGTGAATCTTACTCTCATCAGAATTGATTCAAATAAGAAATAACATACATATTCAATAGGGGTACAGAAGTTTATCTTACACTGCAGGAAAATAGGAGAGGAATGAGATATGGGAAGGAAGGGTGATAAAAGAGAGGGCATATTAGGGGAGGGAGTGGTCAGGTAATTGTTTTTCATGTAATTGGGGAAAAATATCAAATAAATAAATACGAACATCCCATACCCTATGAAAGTAATTGTGATATTCTTCCTGCTCTCTGAACTTCTCAGAAATAAGATCTTCAGTCCTCTACCATTCTTGATAGAGTTTCTCCTGCAGATCCTTTATGACAAACTGCTTTTGGGGAGTCCCCAATTCTGGAGCTGTCACTCTCCTCAGCAAGTCAGCATATTGCCAGCCATATACTTCCTTTCCTTTGTCTCACCAATACCATTCTACTCAGTTCAAATTTTTGAAGTCCTCCCCCAATCCTCCCTTCCCAAATTTAATTGATGGTTTTCTTCACCACTTTAGACCTCTTAAAATCATCTTCAAAATTCTTTCTCTTCCTTCTTTAGCTCAAGTCCTTCTGTGCCTCACAACTAAATTTAAAAGTCCTTCTACTAATTAAAACTCACACAAATAGTGAGGGGCAAAATTAGGACTCAAACCCAGGTCTTCTGATACCAAATCTCATGAGTTTTCTATAATACTACAGGAAAATTTTCAAAAGTGAAGATGGGGAGGGGAGGTATCAACTCTAGAAAGATCCATGTGAGCACAAACTTAATAATGACAACATTTATTACATCAAATTTATATATCACTTTAATGTTTACAAAGTAATTTTCTCATAATGATAATATGAGATAGGTTGCACAGCCTTTATTGGACTGTGTCATACAACTACTGAATAGCATTGCTAGGACTCAAGCCCTGGGTTCTTTTCACCACACCACAATTAGCAGTTCTATTCTCCCAAGTCAAACAGAAATAAGGTAGCCTTAGCAGCTTCAGTTTGGGGATTTTAATGAAACTTATGAACCTTTTATAATCATGAAAAAGAGATATTCTGTAAGGGTCAGGTCAGGTCCCATACAAATGCAATAGAAAGTAAACAGGCAATAATACTTGAGACTCCCCGAAGTGATTTCTTGTGAGTAAACAGAGACTGCATAATGGGCAGGAGCTCTGGCCACATTGAGATGGCATCGTGAACAGGAGGCGTCTCCTTCTCTGATTGGCTGTCCATGTGAACACATAGACCCTATTTAAGGTGTGGGGAGAAGGAAATATCCCTCTTTGACCTGGTGTTCAGTAGGAGTCAGCAGGAGGTCACCTAGGCAGGATGTGAACACATGAATAAAAGATATTGAGCTTGCACATGGCTGTTCTCCAGCACTCTACCGTGTATCTAAACTATCATTCCTATGAAATGATGGCCAGAGATCTATGAAGACCTCAGACAGAGGTAAGCTCGGTAAAATTGGTTTAAACACAGCAAAAGACAGTGACCGGAGATTTCTCTGAGGGCCTGGGAACTAGGAGAGATTGGCAATAGTGAATGCAGAATAGAACAAGGATATTTGCAAATGTAGTGAATGCCTAGAATTAACATTCACAATATTCCAAAAATTAATCCTTTCATAAAAACTGCTATGTTGCTGGTAGGTTACTGAAGATCATTATTCGTAAGTATTTGTCAAGCAATTTATATCTGCAGGCATTTGACAAAATTCATCAATATTTTTCCCATTTTATAGATGAGGAAATGATTGTTGTGGATTAAATTACATACCCAATAAATTGGTTGCACACAAGGAGGACTCATAGTACTCAACCAGATGTTTAGCTCAGTGAGCTTTTCTATACTGCCTCATGAGATATATTTCAATACGTTCTTTTCCTGTGGCTACATCTACACTATTACTACAGTAGAATAACTAAACCCAAATTGCCCAAAGGGCATCTAAGTGGTGTAGTAGATATAATAGCAGGCCTGCAGTCAGGAAGACGAGTTCAAATCCAGCCTCAGACACTTACTAATTGTGTGATAGGTAAGTCACTTCACCCCATCTGCCTCAGTTCCTTATCTGTAAAATGACCTGGAATGGGCAAACCACCATAGTATCCTCCAAGAAAACCCCAAATGGGGTCACAAAGAATCAGACATGACTAAAAAACTAAACAATAATTAACCAAATATGTAAAGTGAATCTATTGTATAGATTGAGAGACAGCATGGGTTAGGGAAAAGTACACTAGACTTCAGACAAACTGATTTGAGCTTCAACTTCCTGCTTTGTAAAATGCAGTTTATAATTTCCAATTTACCACTCTGACAAAGTTGTGAAGAAAATGCTTTGTAAACCTTAAAGTTCTATATAATGTGAGCTGTTATTGTTATTAAACCTACATATATGAGAATCTTCCTAAATGAATAAAATCTTATGAAAAACAAAATAAAGAAATACTTCCTGCCCTTCTCCTACCTTCTCCTATCTCTGTGGCTTTGACCATGGCTGAATTGAATATCTCCCCTTTGCTTCTCCCCAAAACATCTGTTGACATCCTTCTCTTCCTTCAAAATCCAATTAAGGTGTCAACTCTTCTATGACAACTCCCCAGATCTGCAGTATGGTATTGTGGAAATATGGATTTGAAATCAGAACCTAGATTTGAATGTAGGTTATGTCATTAATGATTTCTGTGATCCCAGAAAATCTATTTTCCTTCACTGAATGTTTTTTCTCATTCTTAAAATAACCCTTGAGCTACCTACCTCATATGGTAATTACTTTGGCCTTCTGATATATCTGTGATTCATAGATGTGGACAGTAGTTCAATAATGCAGATCACAATCTATCCACATCTTCTAATCCAATGCAACTCTTGTCCAAATGTCCCTCTAAATCCTCCAGAGAGGATCTACCAACATGCGAAAGGCCTTCTCTTGACATTGCATGGATACCAATGAAGCATGAGGCTACCAATGAGTCTTCCCTCTTGCTATAAAAAAGAGAGTATATTTTCTTGCAATTATAAATCTGATTCTGATGATATCTTTCATCATACTTCTCCTACCCAATTCCTCTTTGATAATGTACTTGTTTTAGGCCAGGCCTGACTCAAGCTGGTCCAGTGAATCAGGTTCAGTATTAGAATGAAATTACCATGAAACATTTAATAAAAAGTTTACTTAATAATAGCATGGGAAGGATATTCTCCAAGGACACAGCATTGATTCAGTCAGGCACAGTTTTCCATACCTCCATATTTGCCATGGTGACATGCCATTTGACATGGTCAATAAAAAATCTTAAGCAGCCTGAAAGCTCTGCCAGCAGTTGCAGTGTTTAGTTCTTTGGAGTGATGTGTTAAGCACAGTTTAGCTAACTTTTAAGGAAAAGTTTAGCTAATTCTAAGTGGGGTAAATATTGCCTCAACATCCTATGCCTTGGTGGTAAGGTCCTAAAGATTTTTAGAGGCTCTTCCACCACTTTTGTGGCCTTTGGATTGTTACTAGACAGAACACAGTATAAGTAATATTGAAGTATGAGCTTAGTGCAACAGATTTTAAAAAAACAATAAGACAGCAAAAGAGACAAGAAGCAATAATGAAGAAGTGACCAAATATGGAGGAGAATGGAGATTAAAAATCCATGACTTCACCTTTCCCCTTCAGAAAGACTAAGTACTGGATCTGAACAGTCTGCTGAACAGAAACAATTGTTTCAGGAACATCAGGGTCACCACACAGATGCTGACACTTCTAGCACAGTCACTCATCCTCATTACAAATGGAGATTGTCTATAGTAAGATAGCTAAGTAATTTTTCCATGAAACCCATCCAGGTTTCAGATTCAGTGCCCTGAATGACCATTCATTTAGTATGCCCTATGTCCACTAGCCAGCACCCTTCCTTTCTGGGAGTTCCATTAAGGAAGGACCAAATCTTTAACTCTTTAGGAGCCTTTGGTTTTTTTTTTTTTTATTGAAGTTTTTTATTTTCAACATTGACCTTTGAAAAACCTTATGTTCCCATTTTTCCCCTTTCCCCCACCCCCTCCTTTAGATGGCATGTAATCCAACATATGTTAAACATGGTAAAAATATATGTTAAATCCAATATAGGCATGCATAATTATACAATTATCTTGCTGGACAAGAAAAATCAGATCAAAAAGGGAAAAAATGGAGAAAAAATTAAATTCAAGCAAACCACAACAAAAAGAGTGAAAATGTTATGTTGTGATCTACCCTCAGTTCCCACAGTCTTCTATCTGGGTGTAGATGGCTCTCTCCATTACAAGATCATTGGAACTGGCCTCCATCATCTGGGAGCCTTTGCTGAGAGACTTCAGCAGGTTCAAAGCTCTTTTAATGCTTTCCTCTATTATATATTTCTGGAAATGCTAGTAAAAGCAATAGGATAAGAGAAAAAGATTAAAGGAATAAATATAAGTAAAGAGGATATAAAACTATCCTAATTTGCTAATGGTATGATGATTTACGTGGAAAAACTTAGGGAATCAGCAAAAAAGCTAACTGAGACAATAAATAGCTTCCACAAAATTGCAGACTACAAAATAAGTTCTCAAAAATCAATGCTATTTCTATATAATAATAACAATAAAACACAAGAAATGATAATAGAAAGTGAAATCTCACTCCAAATAACAAAATGCATGAAATATCTGGGGAACTGACCTATCAAAGCACACAAGAGACTTGTATAGATTCAATTACAAAGTACTCCTTAAAGAAATTTAAACAGCTGGAGGAATACTCAGTCTTCATGGCCAGGCTCTGCCAATATAATAAAAAACAATGATGCCAAGTTTAATTTACACTTTTAATGCTATATCAATCAAATTTTGTGATACAGCTAAAGCAGCCTTCAGGGGGAAAATCATATCCTTACAAACATACATTAACAAAATAGAAAGAGGATTAATGAATGTAATATGTATCTAACAAATTAGAAAGCCAACAATTTTTAAAATCTAAAATAAACACAAAAGAGCAGATATTACAAACTGAAGAGTAAGTAGATAGATTGGAAATCAAAAAATAATAACAATGCAATAACAACAACTTTGGGATACTTTATGGAACCTAATAAAATAAGGACATTCATCTGGAAAAACAAAAAGATCTAGAATATCAAGGGAAATGGTTTTCAGTCTTCAAACAATATTATAAAGAAGCAGTCATCTAAACTATTTGGTTTTGGTTAAAAATCGAGCAATAGATCTATGTAGCTACAAAGAGAATGAGAAATAGAAGAACTTAATAGCCCAATGTTCTATAAAAGTGGAAAATATAATTTACCTAGAGAAAAACTTATTTGATAAAAATTGCTAGGAAAACTGGAAAACAGTCTGGCTGAAATTAGGTTTAGACCAATATCTTACACCATATTCTATAATGCATTCTAAATAGATGTAATAATATTAAAGATCATACTTTAAAAAAAATTAGAAGAGAAGCAGATCACATACCTCTCAAAGCTATGGGTAGGAGATGCATTATTAACCAAACAAGAAATAGGGGCAATTGCAAAAGATGAAATAGATTATTCTGATTACATGAACCTGAAAGGCTTGTTTCTATACAGATAAAAATTAATGCACCTAGGATAAGAAGAAAAGTGATCAAATATATCAAATTTCTTTGACAAGGATCTAGTATCCAAGAGGTACAAACTATTTCTGTGTGTGTATGTATACGTGTCCTTTTTGCAGTGGGAAGAAACTGCAAACTGAGTGGATCCCCAGTTGGAGAATGGCTGAAAAAGTTATGGTATATGTATGTTATACCCCAAGACTTATACCCCAAGAAGGCCATCAATACCAATAATATATATACTCCAAAATGTTTGTAGCAGTACTTTTTGTGATAGTTAAGAACTGGAAACAAAGTAGATGCCCATAAACTGGAGAATGATCAAGCAAATTGTGATACGTGATTGTAATAGGATAGTACTCTGCTATAAGAATTTGTAAAAATAAAGGGATTTGACTGCATTATCTCTACTACTAACTACTAGTAGTTCTAAATCTTACAGACAAGGTTGATGAGACTGCTAATATAAGATGAGTCTTTTAAAACTGGGAAAAGGAATATGTTTCAAAATATTTCTCCAGTTCCACTATAATGTCAGAAATTTTATTCTCCTAAGTTAAGTAATTGTTTTCAGTAGATCCTATTAAATACCAGGGTATTACCTAGGATCAATAACATATAAACCCATTGTCACTTATCAATCTATTAACAATGATTTGTTTATTAGATTGTGAGAGAGTGGACATCTGGATATGGATCAGAGGAGAGATAAATTCTGATGAATAAAAAGATTTTGAGAATGAATTATTTCTTAGGTAGGGTAAATGTCACAATGTGGATAGTTGAAGATAAAAACATGACTGTTTAGGGAAGGATATTGAACTTTGAAGAGTAGTACCAATGCTAAATAGATGATTTCATAATATTATTTAGGTAAGACCTATGGCAATACCAAAGGACCTAAGAAAGATTCCTGAAATCTGGAAAATATTGCATAGATTCAAAAATGAACAATTTTTGGAAAGTAAATACTTTCTTAAAGTAGACATGTTCATTTTCATGCTCTGATATGCATCCCTGAATTTGGTATTGGTTTAAAAATTGAGCAATAGATCAGTACAATAAATAGATAAAGTAGGAAATATAAATTACCTTGGTTTAAAAAACTCTTGATCTGATAAAATTGCTAGAAAAACTGAAAAACAGCCAGGCTAATATTGGGCTTAGACCATAATGCATTCTAATAGATGACATCCAATATTAAAGATCATACTTAAAGGAATGATGATGAAAATGGTCCACTATGGGAAACTATTTTGCAGTATTAATTTCGCTATATTTTCTCTCTTATATCTAACATAGGTTTATTAATTGTTCCAAATGGCTAATAAATATTAAAGGTCTTTGCAGCTTTCTCACTTTAGAAAATCCCTCTGGCCTGGCAACTCCCTCTTTCAATTAATGATTTTCTCCTGGAAACTCATTTTTGAGAAAGTTCATGCTCTATTTCTTTAAATCTAAAATTTACATTTATTAGCATTTACAAAGTGTTTAAAGGTTTGCAAAATACTTTAAGAATATTACTTCATTTGACACCCAACAACCTTGGGAGTTTGAATACAGAGAAGCCTGGAAAGATCTCTATGAAATGATGCAGAATGCAGAGCCTACAAAGTAAAATACGTTGACTTAAACAATGTGAATGGAATAACAACCACACTCCAAAAAGTCAAAAGTAAATGTAAAAAATTATAACGATAAAATAAACTCAAGCGAAGACATAAGAGAAAACATCTCAATCAAATTTTTTGTGGAGTAGGAGGTGCACAGGTGTTATACATTGCACATATTTTTGGACTTTTTAAATATACTGATCAGTTGTGATGATCTGTTTTCTCTCTAAAATTACTACTTATTATATGGGATGACTCTCTGGAAGGGGGAGCATAAGAGTTACTTAAGATAATTATGATGATATAAGAAATAGAAGATGTCAATAAAAATTTATTTAAAAAAAAGACCCAGGATATATTTACATTGGTCTTTAATTGCTGAGTGGTTGTAGTCAATTTACTTCTTAATCTGACTGGATCAGTGAGTAAAAATCATTGCTAGGAACAGTCACAACATTTGAGATTCTTGTCCCTCTGTTCTGATCACTTGGAACTCCCCTCTTCCTTAATGCCCTTTCCCCACTTCAACCATAGTTCATCCACAAGAACATTCCAATCTGATACTATGGACTAATACCAACAGTCCAGATTCAGGTTATCCAGATACAGATCCAATGGTTCAAGTTTGGGATTAAAATAAAACAAGACATTTAACAAAAAGTTTACTTAATAGTAGCAATAAAAGGATATTCAGCAAGGATACAGAATTGATTCATTTGGAAGGGTCAAGGAGTATCTTGACTTTGAAGTGGTCCTTCTATCCTAGTCTACTCAATCTGTAAGTAAGAGTTCAGTGGGCAGTTTAGAGATGGTGCTATATTTGTTTTTACATCACTTTCACCTCTGAATATATCTCTACTCTCTTCCTTACCCAGTGAGCCATCAGTAGCAAGAAATGAAAATAAAAATTCTAATCAGCAAGGTAAAATTTGCTCATTTGAACATCTCTATAAGCAGGATTATTTTTATGCTTATCAGGGCTCTGATGTTTTGTTGTCTCCTGGTGTCCTCATAAGCATCTTTGCAGAGCAAGTGGCTTCAGCTGTATTCTAAATCTGCCCTCTCCTAGGTATGGTATCACTTCCTGGGTAGGTTGCTGATAAGGATTAAGCAAGGGTCTACTATAATAACTAACAAGCAAGAGTCCCTCCAATAATATTTAACATTTATACATTTTAAGGTCTACAAACAACTTTACAAATACATCATTCTCATTTGATTCCTATGAGGGTGGTGTTATTATTATTCCTCTTTTTTCAGATGAGGAAAAATGGAAATAAAAGAGGCTGCCTTGCCCAAGGTCACAGCCAGTAAATGACTGAGGTGATATTTGAACTACATACATACATACATACATATATATATATATATGTATATATATGTATTATTAGAAAAGTTAGGCATGATGATGGATCTTTGGAGAAAATTGAATGGAGACATTATATATATATATATATATATATATATATATATATATATATATATATAAAATATTATATATCATATAATTTTATATTACTTATAATTATATTACACATAATTATACACACACAACACACACACACACACACACACACACACACACATCTTGTCACAGTACTCCTTTACTTAAAACTTTTCAATGTCTCATTAAAGTCTACCAAGGCAAATTCAAATGTCTTTGTCTAGAATTCAAGGCCTTCCACACTTTCATACCAACCTATTTGGTCAGCCTTATCTCATGCTACTCTTTTCCAAATACTGTATATGTCAGCAAAACTATAATATTCTCTATTCATCAAATATACTCTGAGCTTTCCAGTCTCTATATATTTCATACTCTCATCACTCCCTATAAATAGAATATCCCAGCATCTGTTAAATTCTTACACATACTTTAAAGTCCAACTCAAATGCCATCTTCCTTATGAGAATCTTTGCTGATTCTACAGGACCACTCCTACTTAGCCCAAGCTGGAGATCCAGATTTCTATCCAATTCTATTGAGTTGAAAATTAGCTGAGGACCACTCCCAGTAAACTGTCCCAATATACCAGAAATCTAGGCCTGGGGCAGTAATCTCATTCAATTGAAACTTCTATTGAAAGATTTTGGTCTGATTTCAGCTCAGGCTGCCCCCAGCTTCTAGCCAAGGTTTCAATTATAAAAGGGGGCAGCTGGGCTCAATCCTTTGCAGCAGAGGACCTCAAAGCAGGAATCATGCCAGGCAAAGGGACCTCCCTTGGCATAGCTACCTGTGAGGGACTCTCTGCCCGCTGAAAGACATTCTCTTTCAGTGTTACTCCCACTTTATCTTTCTCACCTATTTCCCTAACAAGACCTTATTCACCTCTCTGTCAGGATTTCTCTGCTAGAAACCTTCTCTGCTAGAGGATTTCTCTGCTACCCTGACACTAAGGAAGTCAGCCTCTGTTGTGCCACAGTTCCTTTTAATGTCCTGACCCAGTTTCTCTAATTGTCCTATTCAGTTACTCTGCCTCAGGCTATAACCATTCCCTCTTAATGTTTGCTAGGATAAAGGTCTTATATCTTAGATCTTAGGCTATAATCATTCCCTCTTAATGTTGACATCATTAAAATATCAGGAGCCTCTCCGGTACCTCCCCCATTATGTCATTGTTCTTGTTACCCTATAAAAGAATCTTGTATCCAACATTTACTGCTGGATTCTTTGAGATGATAGTCTCATTCAGCCCTGGGACCAAACCATGGATCCATTTGGTCCCAGTATATCTCTCCATTAAATAAATTATTAAATTGTTCTCTAATCTCTATTTTGCTCAGTTTCTCCGGCATTACACCTCCTAGCAAAAGCTGACCTCTCAGTTCTAATAATAAACTTCTTTTGCCAGTTTAACTTTTCAGGTTTGTAAATTCATTTGCAAAGGACCTGCACCACCAGAAGGGGGTTCCCACAACTCCCTGCCCTGCGCTGAACCTAATCACTTCCATTAGTAACCATCTCACTGGTTACTGAATTTTGTTTTTTCACTTTCTAATGTATTTTTTTATGTAATACTATACTTTATAGTTGTTAAAACAATGTAGATAATAAGTGTTTACTAAAATAGTGAACCAAGTGTTCTGGAGCTCAATGCAATGTTAATATTCTCCTGCTCATATGGCCATAAATCATGGAAAACCAAAATCTCCAACAATGAAACTTCAGGTAGTCCAAAAGGTAGCAGAAAGACACAAGTGTAAGATAAGTAGACTTCAACATTACTTGTTATGAGCCAGAACTTGAAACAAGGTGATAACTCAATGGAATTGATAGAAACAATACTTAAGTTAACATCTTTGAGAGTTCACACATTAGCTCACACATTAGTTCACATGTTTTGGGAGACTTCAGGATTCAGTATGAGATATCCAAATTCACACCTCCCATAATCCCACTCTCAGAGGAGGAGTCAACCTTTGAGTTGACACCTCTAAAAGAGCATAAAAACAGCTTAGCTCAGTTAAGAGAGTTCAGTTGAAAAGATTGAGAGGGGAGCGTCAGTTGGAGATTGAGAAGCCATGAGTCGGAGTTGAGCTGAAGGCAGAAGCTGGCAGAGAAGCTGCAAGAGCTCTTGGAACCAAGGAGGAAGATAAGCCAACAAGAAAACTAACCGGGCTATTTTGGAGGAAGCAATAAAAGATCTGAACTTTTAACACTTGGCTGCATTTGGAGTGATTATTACTTGGAACTGAAACTAAGGCTGCCTCCAGAAAACCTTCCCAAGAAACCTGCTCCCACTCTCTGATGGTTCTCTCTGAACCATCATATTCCAGAAAAGAAGAACACTACAATTACTAATGATTATATGCTCATAAGAAATGGCATAAACGATATCAACGATATCAACAAGTATATGAAGTAGGAGTTGATGGACTAGAGCAACTTCTCATGGAAATGGGCATGCATCTAGCCCTTTGTTAAAAGTCATGTGAGATCAGTGGTTCCCAGTTGCTTCCTTGTTCCCTGTTTCAGAGATTATTGGTAAATTAGCCAGAAAGAACTACCCATTCAGTAAACTTTAAGAGAAATTGAGGAGAAAATACTTTCACTCCTTTAAGAAAGTCATTTATAATTCTTTCATTTCCTCTTTGGACTTGCAAGGTTGGGAGGATAAGAAGAGATTTTTTTCTTCTTTCTGTCTGCATCCTTCCTCCCAGACTATTGTAGCTTTGGCACCAAGTATGTGCTTGCCTATGCAAGCCTGAGATTGGGTTTCAAGTTCCAGCCTGCTTATTCTGTTTTGTGTCTTTTTTCCCTGAGTATAAGTGACCAAAGACTATACTTTGGTTACTTATACCAACTTATACAAACTTATGTTGATGACGTCATGAATTAGAGAGTTTCTGAGTTGAGAATTTGTTATCTAAAAGGAAGTGCTTCCTGCAACTATACTACTTTTAAAAGGAGAAAATGCACCCCCATTAGAAGGAACAGTCAAAAGGTTGCTGTAGTTGAAAGTACTACAAAAAGTCCCAACTATACCTATATTACCAGAAGAAATGGATTAACAAATTGTGCAAACAGGTCATGTCAGTGGGAAGTAAAAAATGTCTGTTTAGCAATCCCCAGATACTGTTATCTTTCAGGATATTATAGTGGGTATGATGGCTCATGTTATGGTTTAAAGTATTTGTTAATGCATTATTATGAGTCTTTTATGTTTTAAGCATTTTTATGGTAGAGGAATTGGAGAACTCTCTTATAACAGAAATCTATTTTGTACACTAAGTACAAAGCCTGTTAATTACTTTTGAGGAGAGATCCTAGAGACTCTAGCCATATCTAAGCTTTAAGGGATTTTCCCCAAAACTCCATAATAGGAGCAGAATTAGCCAATGAATATGAAGAAAGCTTACTCTCCTCTCTTTAAGGTCAGGATTCCCAAGGAATGAATTTAATCCATGTGAATCTAGAGTTGTAGCTCCTTGTGAGAGGGGGAACCCTTTGGTCAAGATTTTCATATATGACTATGAAAGAAGGTAGGCTAGTCATAGCCAATGGATTTTCTAAGAATTGCAATGATTTCTACTTGTTATTAAATGAAGCAGAGGAATACTTCCAACACATTATTAAATCTATTATGTATGTCTTATGGAAAGACATGAAAAAAGATCATATAGGACAAGACAGTATGGATGAGTTATAATATGCATAAGTAGAGAAAGTACCCATTAAAGATGAGATCAAAGATGCACTTCAATACAGAGATGCCACTGTTGTGGCATTATAGATATCATCTTAAATGACAAGGAATTTTATTTAGTTTAACATGGTAGGTATATTACAATTTACAACTTACATTTGTTACTCAAAATTCTTGAACTTTTGAATATCAAATGCTTCATCCCTTAGTTGTTTTTTGCTTAATTAAGGACTAAGTATGTGTTACTCTGGGGGGAAAAACATGGTACCCAAAGATGCAAGATCTCTGATTAACACCCCCAATCGTAACTTTAGAAAACAGATGGCAAAACATGATTCTCACCTCTCATCAGACAGGAAATAGACTAGTGGTGTCGATGATGCATGCTTTTTCATTGTAGTTGTCTTCTCATTATGTGACCAAAGTATTTAAGCTTCACTGCCAGCATTTGGCCTTCCAATGAATAATCTGAATTAATTTCTTTGAATATTGATAGATTTGATCTCTTTGCTGTCCAAAGGACTCTCAAAATTCTTCAACACCACAACTGGAAAGCCTTGATTCTGTGGCACTCAGCTTTCGTTATAGTCCAATTCTCACAGCCATTGCTTTGACTATATGGACATTTGTCAGCAAAATGATATCCAAATTTATCATAGCTTTCCTTCTAACAAATATCCTTTAATTTCACATCTGCAGTTGTCTTCTGCAATGATTTTTGAGCCCAAGAATATAAAATCTGACATTGGTCCCATTTCTTCTCCCTCTATTTGCCAGGAAGTGATGGGACAAATTGTCATGCTCTTAGTTTCTTATATTAATTTTCAAGCCATATTTTACACTTTCCTTTTTCACCCTCATCAAGAGGCTTCTTAATTCTTTACTTTCTGCCATCAGATTTGTATCATCTGCATATCTAAAATTGTTGATATTTCTCCTGGCAACCTTAATTCTGACTTTTAATTCATCTAGTCTGGAATTTTGCATGGTGCACTCTATATATAAGTTAAATAAGGTGACAACATACTATTTTGTCATACTAATTGCTTCTTTTCCTGCATACAGTTTCCTCAGAAAGATGATCTGGTACTCCCATCTCTTTGAGGACTTGCCACATTTTGTTGTGATGTACACAGGCAAAGGTTTTAGTATAGTCAATGAAGCAGAAATGGAAGTTTTTCTGAAACTCCTCTCCATAATTCAGTAAATGCTGACAATTGTCTCTAATTCCTATCTCTTTGAAAACCTGTCTGCCCCTCTGGTAATTTTCAGTTCACATATTGTAGAAGCCTAGCTTGCAAAATGTTAAGCATAACGTTGCTGGTGTGTAAAATTAGTGCAATTGTTTAGTAATTTGAACATTCTTTGGCATTATCCTTCTTTAGGAATAGGATATATAAACTGATCTTTCCCAATTCAAAAGCCATTGTTGAGTTTTCCAAATTTGCTAGTATGTTGAGTGCAGCACTTTAACATCATCATCTTTTAGGGTTTTAAATAGCTGAATTTGAATTCTATCACCTCCACTAGTCTTACTGTTAGCAATGCTTCCTAAGGCTCACTTGATTTCATTATCCAGGATGTCTAGCTTTAGATCCGTAACCACACCATCATGGTTACCTGGTGATGTTAAGATTTTTCTTATGCATTCTTGCCTCATCTCCTTAATCTCTTCTACCTCTTGTAAATCTCCACCATTTTTGTCATTTATCATGTCCATTTTTGCATGAAATGTTCCTTGATATCTTTAATTTTCTTCAAGAGATCTTTTCCCCCATTCTTTTGTTTTCTTTTTTTTTCTGCATTGTTCATTTAAGAAAAAAACTCATCTCTCTTTGCTATTCTGTGGAATTCAGCATTGGGTTGGGTATAACTTGCCCTTTTTCCTTTATCTTTTACTTTCTTTCCTTCCTGGGCTATTTGTAAAGCCTCATCAAATAGCCATTTTGCTTTTTTGTTGTTCTTTTTCTTTGGAATGTTTTGTTGTTGTTGCTGCTGCTGCTGCCTGCCACCTCTACAATATTGTGAACACTTATGGCCAAGTCAGCTCCAGGTCTTGTTTTCTTTTTCATCTCACTTTCTCACTTATCTTCAATTTCTTCCTTGTCTATCAGGCTGCTTCTCTATTACCTAAAAACACACCCAAGTATCCCTCATCCATAAAAAGCCCTCATTTGATCCATTCATCCATGCTAGCCATCATCCTATATCTATTCTCCATTTTATGGCTAAACACCTTGAGAAGATCATCTATAAGAAACTATAGAGTTTCTCCATATTTGACTGCAAAATATATAGTCAATCTGCTTTTGATATTAACCATCTGGTTATGCCCATGTTGTAGAATTGGCTTTTGAGTATTTGCTATAACTAGCAAGTTATCTTGATAAAACTCTACTAGTCTCTACCCTATTTCAAGGCCATACTTACCTGTTATTCCAATTATCTTTTGAGCTTCTACTTTAACATTCCAATCCTCTAACATGGAGTCATTTTTGGCCTTGGTGCTCAAAAACAAAAAAAAACAAAAACACCAAAAAAAACGATCTAGGGAATTTTTCTTTCTTTTTATAGGGCAGCGGATCAGGGAATATTACACATGTTTATGTTGTCCTTACAACATAGTTTAATATTTACAAAGCATTTTTCTAAAAGAACTAAACAGCTCTATGAAAGGGGATAGTGCAAATATTATCCACATTTTCATAGAGGTGAAACAACTTGTCCCTGTATATATAGGCCATGTAAATATGGGAATTTGGATTTGGTCTTGGGTTTTATGGTTCCAGGTTCTATTTTTCCAGTTTTCTTTTAACTTTTTCCCCATAGTGTACTCTTCTGTTCCTCAAAGAAGACATTCCATCTCTCAGTTTTAGGCATTTTCTCTGGCTGTCCTTTATGCATGGAATGTTCTCCCTCCTCATTTCTGTTTACTGGCTTCATTCAAGTTTCAACTAAAATCTCATCTTCAACAAAAAGCTTTTCCCTCAATTCTAGTGCTTAATAATTTAATTATTTCTTATTTATCCTGTATTATGACTTGTTTGTACATGTTTGCTTATTGTCTTTTCCATTAAATTGTGAGTTCTTTGAGGGGAAGGATTTTTGTCTCTTTAAAGTATCCCCAGTACTTAACACTTAATCACATAGTAGGCAGAATATTAAAAAAAAAATTTACTGATTGATCAAGATAACAAATGAACTAAATATTTTACAGAATGGAACAAATAGAACTAAATAGAACAAATAATACTTAAAGATCACTTGGCTTCTCTCAAAAACTCTCCCAATGTTCTATATCAGGATAAGAAGAGAGGATGCTTTTTAGTTTATATAAAGAAAAAATTTCCTAACCATTAGGGCTGAGTTCTCTGTATCTAGAGGACCTCAAGCAAAATTTGGATGATTTCTTGTTAGTCAGGTGTACATTGGACTAGATGCCTCCTAAGTTCCTTCTACTTCTGGAGAAATCCAATGAGATTTCTCTTAAGCTATGTAAATTATGGTTCTTGGAACTACCCAGAATTCTAAGCTTGATGCTATTATAAATGAACAGGTTTATCTAAAGAAAAGGAGACATGGAAACATTACCAATACAAAATTCAAACTGCAAATGAGCAAAAGGGAGGAGAAAGCAATTACATTTACTGAAGAATATAACCAAAGGAGACTTAAAATTCTATCTAATTATTTAATGCTAAATTTCTATAATTTTAAAGAGATTGACTTGAACATCTGCACTGGAAAATCAAAAGAGAAAGAAAAAATCTGTAGCAAGATTATAATATGGAACTAAATGAGCAGTATACTGAGTTTGCCCATATATGCTTACATATGTATGAATGTATATACATATATGTGTGTACTTATATATGTATTAATACAAGTATCTGAGAGAGACACTATATATTCACAATGAGCTAGGCCTAGAGATAAATAAGAAAAAGAAACTGGGCTGGATGTTTGGGAAACTATATGATGTCTACCTCAGCTAAACATAAGATTCCCATGATCTTGATATCACTCATAAACACACCACTTCCATGTTCATGAATTCTGAAATTCCCTTACCTAATTACAATCTATTATCATTCCATTTTTCCTTCTGCCTTACAATCACAAAACCTATTCTTCATCCTCATTGAAACCTCCAATCCCTCTCTTGACCCCTGAGATCTTCCCCAGGCTACATTGCATATTCTCTTCCCTTCACCATCCCCATCTTGATCTTTCAGTGAAACAGTTCCATTCTACATCATCTTCTCTTGAATTCCTTACCATTTTATCCTATCAAAGAGTTTACCCTTCCAACCTCAGCCTGCGATTACTCCTATCATCTCCTGCCTCAGCTCATACTCAAATACTTCTGAAAGAAGAAGGAGAAAATGATGAAACTATGCTGACTGGGTTCACTATCAAGTTATATTATCTCATCTCAACTGACCCCTTACTGCAGTAAGGCAATCCTTTTATATCTCTCATTGACACTCCCACTCACTATGGTGGCTTTTCCTAACCTCTTCAAATCTCCCCCCCTCACACTCTACACCATCTCATGATATCACCAATTGATGCCATTTGCCATTTTCTACTCTTTACCTCTGTCTCAGGAGAAGAGGTGGCCCTCTCCTTATCAAGGCAAACCTCTCCACCTGCACAATTGCATTCCATCTCACCTTCTCTAGCTTAGCCACTCTTTCATCTCACTTTCTCACTTATCTTCAATTTCTTCTTTGTCTACCAGGCTGCTTCTCTATTACCTAAGAACACACCCAAGTCTTCCTCATTCATAAAAAGCCCTCATTTGATCCATTCATCCATTTAGCCATCATCCTATACCTATTCTCCATTTTATGGGTAAACTCCTTGAAAAGACCATCTATAATCAATTCTTCCATTTTCTTTCCTTTCATTCTTAACTTTCTAAGATCTAATCAATCAATTGAAATTACTCTTTTCAAAGTTATCAATGATCTCTTAATTGCCAGGACTCTCTTCTGACTGTTCCCAATAACCATGGGTGTTCCACAAAGCTCTGTTCTTGGTCTTCTCCTCTATATACTATTTCAATTGATTCTAAAAGAGCCAATATTTTAGGTTGCTAGGTTGCTTTAAATTTTTTCAGGCTTTTTTGAAATAGGGCTGATTTTCTCTTTTTCACACTACAAGGCTCACAATTTAAATTTGCATGCTCTCTGCTTTTCTGACAGGGATTTGAAAGCAGTTTCAACTTGGTTTTTAAAAGAATGAGGGTTTTCCCATTGTGGGGGGAGGGGTAGATAGAGTATGTTTTCATTTCAAATGTTTTGTTTTGCTTGGCCACAGAAGGGAATTTTACCTTTCCATTCTGTAAACCACATTTTGTTTGCATTATTTTTTTTTCTAGTTCATAATGAACAGACTTTCTTTTGAAGCATGAATAATTTTGTTTGCTTTCTGATTGTACCCTGGAATTATTTCTTTGATACTTTTTATTTTATTTTATTTCCTAGTGGCATAAAGTACTTGTTCAAACTACTTGATGCTAGCATGAAAATAATATTATGAAATTGCTGGGGGAGGGGTGTTTGGATGTGCTGTACAAGCCAGTTTTGAATACTATTGTAATGCATACTCAACCAAAATATGCTGATACATGAAAAAGACATTGCTACTGTTTTAGCTTGTCATCCTCTCTGGAAACTCTGCTCCTCTATATCATATTATGGGTTACACTCAGCACAGTCTCAGTCTTGGTCAATCTCACCATCTTCCACCTTCACTTCTACATACATGCTGCTGAAATAAGATGGGGAACAAATCATCCTCATTCTCTAAGTGGATCCATGACCAATTTATGTTACACAACCTCACCTACTTCCTCACTGCTGATAGGCAATCTCATTCTATCCCCTTACCAACTGTCCCTCCTCCTCTTGACAATGACTTTTTCAAACCTTGTCATACCTCCTCCAGTCTCCTATGCCCCCCAACCTCCAACCCTTCCTCTATCAGCTGAGACTTTGGCCTCCTATTTTATAGAGAGAATTGAGGTCAGTGGCTGTGAATGCCCTCTTCTCCCCCTCTTCCTTATCTCCTGTCACTCAAATTCCTTGTGCTACTCTTTCCTCCTTCACCCCTGTCTCAAGTGAAAAAGTATGGCCTTACTCCTTACCACAATGATTTTCCTAAAGCACAGGTTTGATCATGTCACTCCCGTACTCAATAAACTCCACTGCCTCCCTATTGCCTCTAGGATCAAAATCCTCAGTGTGGCATTCAAAGCCTTTCATAACCTAAACCCTTCCTACCTTTAAGGTCTTCCTATATTTTATTCCCTAAAGTGCACTCTTCGATTCAACACTCCAGGCCTTGTGGCTACTCCTTAGATTACTTATTTCTTAGCTCAGGATATTTTTGTGACTGTCCCCCATGTCTGGAATGCTCTCTCTTCTCTTCTCTGATTAATGACCTCCTTTGCTTCCTGTAAATCTCAGCTAAAATTCCACCTCCTACAGGAAGCCTTTCCCAAACCCTCTTAATTCCAGTGCCTTCCCTATGTTAATTATCTTCTATTTAACTTGTATATAGGGCATGCACAAATGTCTGCTTGTCTCCTCTGGTAGACTGTAAAATCCTTGAGAGCAGGAACTGTCTTTTGCTTCTTTTTGTATTCCTACCACTTATTGTAGTGCCTGGCACACAGTAGGTATTTAATTTTTATCTATTAATTAATTTTTGTGGTATGAATCAATAACTGACTGTGATATTTTATTACTTAAGCACAGCATGTTAATCTATTACAGCCTGTAACTGGGAGTGGCACATGCCCAGATTATGTAAAATAGAAGAACCTATCTGGGAGACTGCAAGATCTACTTCTGGGTATCCTGTATTCCCCTACAATAGAAGCAATTATCTACTTTCTACTGAATTGTAATTGAGACAGTCTCCCTCTCTTTCTGGTGGTATCCAAGGGATAAAAGTCAGTTTACCTGAAGCAGGAGCATCATACACTAAACTGGGGGCTGGAGGAGAGGGAAGAAGGTCCACACCTCAGCCTCTTTAAACCCTGTGGCCCCAAGAATCAGGCTTCAGGTTTTGGTCTAATTTGTTTGTCCTTTTCAGTTCTAGGCTCAGGAAAAAGAGTTCCCAGCCCTAGGAGTTCAAAACATGGTGACCTTAAAGCCAGAATCCAAGAAAAATTTTGTTAGCCTAGTAGGGCTAAATGCCAGGGTGCTAGGGTTTCAAGATGCAAGTCAGAAGCTATAGGGAGGATAGAGGGGGAGTTTTAGATTTAGAACTTGGTGGAACTATGCTATATAGGAACTGAATTTGTTTATGACCCTAATCTCAACCCTTTTTCCAGAGATCCAAGGCCATAAAGGTATTATGCCCCCTGAAGTAGATGTGTGTGTGGGGGCGGGGAGGAACATGTTTGTTATACATGTGAAGTAAATATTCCATTTTAAAAGCTAATGTGACTCGTTAAGTGGTTCAATGGAACTTGGGTGCAGAGGACTCCTAAATTTGGAGAACATACTCAATGGGGGATTCAGCTAATGGCAGAGAATAGACACCTCACAGCCCCCTTGAGACTACCAGAGAAGTCTAAGGGAGTAAATAAAACATACTTGGCTTTCAGGAAGTGGAAGCTAAAATAGTCATTGCTCTAACAATGGTTCCTCTAATACTACACATTTATTGTGTATTTGTGTATTAATGTGGTTACACATGTAGCAAGCTCTAAAACAGATGGAAACTGGAATAGTTAAAGGAGATTGTTTGAAGTAGTATTGTGTGTTTACAGTTGAAAAGGAGTTAATAATAGGAATATATTAGACCTTAAGAAAAGAACGAGGCCATTTTAAGGATTTTTTTCAGAAAAGTGAAAGGCTTGGAAGAGAATATACTGGAAATCACTAATGTAAAGGAAAATTCTAAGTCCAAGTCTCTTCAACGTTCTTCAGAAGGAATTCAGTGGACATATACCCTACTGTCAATTCTTGAGAATTTTTCCTTAGTTCAACATCAAAATTCTCAGGTACAGCTAGGAAAACTTCCTGAATTGTCCTATCTTCTTTTATTAAAATATTAACATTAAGATCCAGCTAAGAAGACCCAAAGCGAGTTTAAAATTCCCTAAGTAAGTAAAAAGTCCCTAAGACTTACCAATAGGAAAGTAGTACATCTTTCTGTGGTTCTAACACATCTAGACCCTCCAACATTCACTGGAGTATCAACACTTATTGGAATTAATTTTATTCTTTCCAAAATCCTAGATGAATATTTCAAGGGACAAGCTGCAATTAAATACGTAGGATAGAGATAAAGCATACCATCTGTTCAACTTCTAAACTGAATCCTAATATATTTTACTTTGGGAATAGCCAATATTAAAAGAGTAAAAGAACAGGTTGAGGCTAAAACCCAGCAAAAAAGAAAGGAACATTTTCATTGCATGAATAGGGATATGAAATGTGCTCAAGGTACAATTTTCAACCATTCAGAAAAGGATCTTAGAGGATTCCTCTATCTATAATACCTGAGAAAGCATCTGAAGGAAATGCTGGTTAATGGAATCATTACAAAACCCAGTCACCTTAATGCATCACACCATAGTAATTCTGTGAAAAAAAAAATGTAACGATTCAGATATATGTAGATTACCAGCCTCTGGATAAAAGAACCAAAGAGGCTCAGTACACTATGCTACTAGTTAGTGCAAGATGCCCTGAATTGTCTGCTAAGCAGCCAGTGGTTTTCAGTCTTGAATTTGTAGAAATCTTACCTTAAATCACTCTATAAATGCTCTGTATCACAATTCTGCTTTTTTTTTTTTTGAAGATAAGCTCCAAGGAATGTTGTAGAAACCATTCACTTTCCAATAGCTGATGGAGAAAGAAGTTAAAAGTGAAAGTGTTAGTGTTCTGTGATTGTCTTTGACAAGACACTGAAGGAGCAGAAGAAAAGAGCAATCCAAGGGCTGAATCAACTGGAAGAGGTTAGTTTAAAGCTATCAAGTGACAAGTGCCCACTTTGCAGCTTCTCTTAAAAATGCGGGCCCAAATGGAACATGTGTGCCTTGGCCCTCTCATCATGAAGGTCTGCTACAACTCCTCAGCAGTCTCAAGTTTGTAGTTTTCTTTTATTTGCCATAGGCTCAACTCGCCATCAGCTGTATTTGTCCCAGTTTTTAGGGGGCCAGTGACTCATCTTCCAGTTCCATTTAACCACTTAACATCAACTGTCTTTAACAAATGGGTATTTACTTAATGAATTGTTGGAATCTTTACAAACTGTTAAGTCATTAGAGTTGATAGAGACAATAATTATCTAATTTAGCATGGTTCAGTATGATTAATCTGATCCTATGAGGGCCAGAACTTGAAACAAGGTACTGAGTACAACTGATAGACAATAATGCTTGTGTTCACACCTTTAGAGAGCTCTTATAAGCTAGAAGTATTTAAGTACTCATTGGAGTTCACACGTTTGGGAGATTTCAGGGTTTAGTATGAAATATCTGAATTCACACCTCCCTTGAAGCTCTTAGGGCCAGAGAGCACGCTGGGAGATATTCCACAATCCCACTCTCGGAGAAGCAGAATAAATACAGCTTCAGTGAGCCACTCGAGAGTTTTTACTTGGGAACATTCCCAAGGGTCGGAGATTCAGCACTCTGGGAGATTGAGAGCCAGAAGCCCTCTCTCGGAGGCAAGAGAGATTCATTCCATCTGGAGGCTGAAGAAAGCAGAGGCAAAGGACAAAGCTGCAAGAGCTCTTAGAACCAAGGAGAGAGAGCAGAGGTAGAAGCAAGGGACAATCTGCAAGAGTTCTTGGAACCAAGCAGAGAGATAGGCCTCTGAGCTAACCGGGCTATATTGAAGGACACAATAAAAGATCTGAACTTTTATCAGCTGGCTGCGATTTTGGGTGATTATTTACTTGTAACTGAAACTAAGGCTGCCTCCAGAAACCTCCCTGTGAAACCTGCTCCCAGAGAGAACAATTATATTATATTTTAAAGAAGAAAAACACCACAATGAATAAAAAGAATAAATACAAATACCTTTCAACTAACACTTGAAGAAACAGATCTTACTGGCCCGAGATGGATATAGTCACCAAAAAGTATAAAACTTGTGTCAGATATATACAAAGAAAAACATTAGCTTTGTTCACATTGTCCAGAACAGAGTCTCAGGTGACATTGTACTCTATTTCCATACAGAGGGTGAAAGGGAAAAGGGGAGAAGGGAGGGGGTGGGGAGAGGGGAGAAAAGAGAGGAAGAAGGAAAGGGAAAAGAGAGAGGAGGGAGGGGAGAGGGAGAGGAACAGGTTTCTAGATCTCTCCCAAGAGGAAATTCCCCAAAATCTCTAGGGTAGCAAGAGTGGGGATAGGGATATGATGGAGACTGCCAACTTCTCTCATGTCAGCTTCTTCCCACAATTTTTTCCTTCAGCAACATGAGGTAGTGTTGGTAAGTTGAAAACCAGAAGTGCCCTAAGTAACTGAAAAATCTGAACAAAACTGAAGAGCTCTCCATTTTCCTACTCTTGACAACTTTGTTTCCCCTCCCTACTCTGGCCACTGATAATCACCAATGAGGAGAGCTCATACTAATGGGCTTTGAGATTGGGGTTACACATATAAAAAGATGTTGGAAGGTACAGATATCTAAGGGGAAGCTTATATTCAACATATGCCTGGTTTGTAGCTAGATTCTCCAAAGACTTCAGAAAGAATTTTCCCTTGGGTAATGTTAAAGCCTCCCTTGGTTGATCTGAGAGCATATTTCACTCTTATTTTAAAAACTTATTCATGGGGCAGCTAGGTGGCGCAGTGGATAGAGCACCAGCCCTATAGTCAGAAGGACCTGAGTTCAATTCTAGTCTCAGACACTTAACACTTCCTAGGTGTGTGACTCGCAAGTCACTTAACCCTAATTCCCTAATTGCCTCAGCAAACAAAACAAAAAAACTTTATTCACTTATGTATATTTTCTGATATATTCTAATCTGATAACTACTCTGTATAATGACCATAGTTAATCTCTTGACAAGATCTATAGATTTTGCCTCCAAAATTTTACCTTCTCTGATTTCTGTTTCCTAGGATAAACGAGTTTATTAGTTATTTGCTCTTTGTGATGGTCTTTTGTATTTTGTTAGGAAGGGATCAAGCCAATGGGTGTAAGTTTGGGCTATTGTCCCCCTTAAGAGAGACCCAAGGGAATAGTTTATTGTGAACTTCTAAAATTGCACTCCAAATATTGCTATTTGAGAGGCAGAAAGATGCAAATCTACCACGATACCCCTCTTGGAGACAGACTGGGAGGAAGCAAGTTACCAGCCATGGCCTTTTTTCTGCTTTCCACTAAGGAAAATATCTCCCTTGGAGAAAGGTGGGTCAGATTTCAATCAGCTATCCATGCAACTCCTGGAATTGTGTCTATGTATTTAGTCAACTCAGGTGGATATAAAAATCTTACATGGGCACTCAGATTGAGCAAATAACCCAGTTAGGGCAATGGAAAGACACAGAGTGGATGGAAGAAATATAACAGCATAAAACCAATTCTGGAAAAGCAATAGTCAATAATCAAATGGACCCTGATTCAGGAATTCCCTTTGACAAGGAAGAACTTGTATGACTCTTGTTTGTGTTTCTCTAAAAGATTACTGCCCAGCATGCTTTCTTCTGACATTGTAAGGGAATCAGCTGAGCACTGGACTTTCCATCTCTTGTTCTTGTCTTATCACCATTCTACCTTCTCTTCTGATTGTACAGATAACATTTTTTTTAATTTCTTTGGGTTTTTTTTTCCCCCAAAGATCCCTATTCTATTCTGGATGTATGAAAAGAGAAAGATAAAGAGATACAAAGAGACTAGAACTGTCACCAATTGATGAAGTACCACTTCTGGATCTAACTAAATAACGAAGTTTCTATTCAATAAATTACTAACAAGCAAAACAATACAGTGGAAAGAGTTAATAGATAGGAACTCTGATCCTGTCATTCATTAACTGTCAATACTACACAAATCATTTTCCCTTGCTGGGAAACTGAGGTTTCTCATCCACAGAATGAGAAGGTTCAGACAAGATGATCTATCTCTGAGGTTCTTTCCCAGCTGGTAAAATTTTGATTCTAGAATTCTATGATAACTTTACAACATGAAACTTAGTACATGATAATCTCCCAACAATAATAAAAGTATGCTCATATCTTATTGAGAATACAAGATAATTCCACTGAATGTTTATTAGACTACAGAGTAGTTTTTAAAGATTAACCTGGCATTCTATCAACAATTTATCACATATATGTGTGTGTGTGTGTGTATGTGTGATCAATTCTTGTAGATGCTCAGCATACTTGATCTCAGTATGCACAGAAAAATGGCCACCTTTGAGATGAGCACTATTGCAATAATTTCAGTGTGTTAAATGAGGACTGGTGCAATAATTTCAATTTCAAAGTATGTAAAGAAGTATGCATTTCTAAGAACCTTAAATCTCCAGAGCACAATTAGTAAACCCATAATTTAATTACAATTAAATTTCACTGAAGCATTTTAAAGAACTTACTATGTGCTTGATACTAGAAATAAGAATGACTGCATTTTTATTTGTCTACAATGAGTCTTATCTCTTTGGAAGCCAGATGAATACCAAAAGCTTCCACAGAGTTGACACTGGAAACAAGATTGCTTGAAGAAGAAGAACAAAGCAATGTGAAGTCAGTAGCACAGTGAGATTCTGGATGTGAGTGAGTAATTTGACTCCTCCCCTTTGCCTTTTTTCTCCTGGTTTCTGGTTAGAGGGACTGGAGTCCCCTTTTATTCCATGAGATCACACAACTACCAGCAACTCTTAATGCTGTCACTGAACATCAAGCCAAATTGAAGGCAGAGTTGGGAAACATTCTAGAGAGCTATGCTAAGACCAAGGTGTTGTGACAGTGAGGCAGACCAGTGAGGGACAAGTCTAACAATTTGGGACCAAACCAACAGCTGCCAAAAGCCTCAGCAGTTGGTGAAATCAGGCAGACAGACTAATCCTAATCCCTTGTCCTTTATCTCCTTTTTTGGTTGTGTGTAGAGTTAATCTGAGCAGGTTCCAAACATCCAATCCTCTCCCTTAATCTTTTCCGTAATCTGCTGATATAAGAGTTTCTTTCTAATTTGTCTCTTCTACAATTTGATAAAGGATATGGCCAGTGAAGAGTCAATTGCCTAAGTCTTGTGAATGAGTCTGGTTAACAAAAGGTAGGAAACCTAAAGGATGAGGGCTCACTTATGTATATTTTCTGATATATTCTAATCTGATAACTACTCTGTATAATGTCCATAGTTAATCTCTTGACAAGAACTATAGATTTTGCCTCCAAAATTTTACAATAAGTTTAGTTCATTATTTCTCTTAGTGCTGTTAAATCTCGGCCCTGTACCTTCTCTACTTAATGTACAACCAGGCTCTGGAAAGTGGGACAGGGAGGCAGGCTGAGAATCTATGGGCTGATCACCCTGTAGGAGGTGTTGCAGTCTTCAGGAAGTCCATGCCAGTGCCCTCTGACAAACTACTTTGCTGGTGACTTGAGAGCCATATGATAGATAAATCATATATTATACTCAAATTTTCATTATTTAATCAACTAACTGACAAGCCTGCTTTTCTGTAGGCTTGGAAAAAGCTGATTATGAGGCAGTATCAGTTGGAAATGTCCCTCCAGCAAATTTCAAGTATACACAGTCACAAAGACTATAATAAACAAATAAAATTGTCCCAGCCTTCAAGAAGCTCACATTTGACTTGGAAATACAATGTGTACATAAATACAAATGAAAACCCACAGAAGTCTGATCAATTAATCATGACTGGAGTGAATTTATCATGAAGTATGCTTCTCTCCCTCTCAGCAAAACACTGGTGGATAAAGAACAAGGCTAACTCTGTCGGGCAGGACCAATATGTTCATTCACTTTACTTAGCTGTATTTTGTTGTAAGGGATGGTTCTACTGGTACAGGTAGAGGGAGGACACTGAAAAATGACAGTAATGTAAAAAGAGAGTATCATCAAATACTTAATTTCTAAGTAAATAAAGATGATTTCAAGAAAGATGAGAAGATCAGTAAAGGCTTCTGGTAAAAAGTGGCACTTGGACTGTATTTGAAGAAGATAGAGAATATTACAGACAGACACTATCTGGGAAAGGGTACGAATAAGGTGGAAGTACATTTTAAATGCCAGACTAAGGAGGAATCACTAAAAATTTTTGAATAGAAGAGTAACATCGTTCTGTGTTTTGTAATATCAATTTGGAAACCAAGGGGAAAATGGATTGAAGGGAGAAATGAGAAACAGAGAGACCAATAAAGATTATTGCAATAATTCAAACATGAGGATGAAATGTTTAATAAATGTTACCTGGCTGACAGACTGAAGATATTTGCATAGAGAAAATAACTAAATCTGTGGGAACTAATGAGATCACCAAAGGAATGAGACAAGAAATATTAAAAGAAAATAGAAATAAATGTAAAGTACATGCTATTTAAAAACTGATTTAGAAAACAGATCAAAGAAAAATAATCTAAGAACCAGCAGTCTGCTTTAAAGTCATGACAAAAATAAAGCCTGATTATTATATTTTAAGATATCATAAGCATAAGTAAAACAGATTTGTGTCAGTGGCTGTAAAATGAAGGAGGAATTCAAAAGAAAGAAAGAGTAAAAGTTCATGATAAAAATGCAACATGAAGGAAAGTACAAGAAGTACAAATGAGAACAAACAATTTACAGATCACTAGCATTAAGCACAATTTTCTGTCAAGATCTTCTATTTTGTAAAGACGGGTAGGATGCAAAGAGAAAAAAAAAAAGAACAAGAGGATAGGCTAGAGGGAAAAAACACAATTATCAGTCATGACCATGAATATTGATGGCATGAATTCACCCATAAAATTACAAAATGGATTAGCAAGCAAATTGTTGACAAGAAAAATGAGTACAAAATTTGTTGTGCTTTCAGGTGAACTAAAAAAAACAAAACAAAACAAAACAAACAAACAAACAAAAAACAGGATGGCAATTATGATCTCATACAGGGCAACAGTAAAACCAGAAAAGATTAAAAAGATAAATAGGGACACAATACTTAAAGATACCATAGATAATAAAACAATATCAACACTTAATATCTGTGACCTAAATAATACATCTTCTAAGTATTTAAAAGAAAAATTAATTGATTTACTGGAAGAAATAGACAATAAAAATAACACATCTATGTATTTAAAAGAAAAATTAGTTGATTTACTGGAAGAAATAGACAATAAAATTATAACAGTGGGGGGACTCGATGTATTTATTTTAGAATTAGACAAATCTAAAAAGAAAAGAAAGGGAAAGGAAAGGAAAGGAAATTAAAGCCCCTAATAGAAATTAAGAATAATTATATGTGATAGATCTCTGGCAATTACAGAATGGGAATGAAAATGTTTCTCAGCTGTGCATGGTACTTTTACAAAACTGACTGCATATTAGGGCATAAAAACCACACAAACAAATGCAGAAAAAGTAAAAATTTTAACTTGATTTCTTGCTGACCACAATGTAATAAGATTATATTCAATAAAAGGTCTTCAATAAAGGATTAAAAATTAATTGGAGATCATATGATTCTGAATAATTAAAAAAACAAATCATAGAAAAATAGAAAACTTTATCAAAGAAAATAACAAGACAACATAATAAAACTTTTGGAATGTAGTTAATGCAGTCCTCAGGGGAAATTTTATATTTCAAAATGTGTTCATGACCAGAGAGAAAGAATAGATCAATGAATAAAAACTATATACATCAAATGCTGAAAAAGCCTTTGACAAAATTCAATACTTAGTTCTATTAAAAACACTAAAAAGCACAAGACAAAATAAATCCTCATTATGGTAAATAGCTGCTATCTAAAACTAAGAACCAATATTATATATAAAAAGATTAGAGGCCTTTCCAACAAAAAAAGGAGAGGGATAATAACAAGAATGTCCATTTTCAACATTATTATTTGATATAGTTCTAGACATGGTAGTTATAGCAATAAGACAAGAAAAAGAAATCAAAACAATACGGATAGGAAAAGTGTTTAAGATACAAAGCTATCTCTTTTTGCATATGATATCATAATCTATTTAAAGAATCCTAAAGAATCAATTAAAATTTATTTGAAGCAAAAACTTTGGCAAAGTTGCAAAATATAAAATAAACTCACATAAATCACAAGTATTTCTGCATATTCCCAAAAGAATCCAGCAGAAAGAGATAGGAAAAGATAATCCATTCAAAATAACTTCAGAATCTATAGAATATTTAGAAATCTACTTGTGAAGACACACAGAAACTATATGAATACAACTGCAGAACACTTTATGAAAATAAAGCCATCTAAATAGGTAAATATGAAATGTTCATGGTTAGGCCATGTGAATATCATAAAAAGATAATGCTACCTAAATTAATTTATTTATTCAAGGCCAACTACCAAAGAATTACTTACTTTATAAAGCTAGAAAAAACAATAGAAAAATTCATCTTAAGGAATAGTCAAGAATCTCAGTTGAAACAGTGAAAAAGTGAAAAGGAAGGGAGCCTAGCAGTATCACATCTAACATTCTACTTACAAAACATTAATTATCAAAACTATTTGATTTTGGTTAAAAAATAGAGAGGCTGATCACAACACACAAACATAAGACCAGGATAGTATAGTGATTCCATGATCTTCAGATTTAAAACTTTAGCTCTAAGTATTTTCACTGGTTGGCCCCTCCTTATTTCTGATTCCTGGCTTCCCCGAGTTCCTTCAAGTCTTAGCCAAATTCCTACCTTTTGTAAAAAGCCTTTCCTAAACCATCTTTACTCTTAGTGCCTTCCATTTGAGATTACACCCAATTTATCCTTTATATAACTTGCTCATATATAATTCTTCCCCAATAGATTGTGCCCTCTTTGAGTGCTTGGACTGGGTTTTGGAATGTGTGTGGGGTATTTCTTAATATCCACAGAGTTTTAGCACAGTGTCATAATAAGCTCTTAATAAATATTAGTTCACTGACTAATGCAAAGAATCCAACTACTGAGGTAAGGACTCACTATTTGACAAAACCATCTAGGAAAACTAGAGAGCAATGTGACAGACATCATTAATGCAATTATCAACAACAATTATAGAGAATTCATTATTGAATGAAGCATACAACACAACAGAGAGGTCATATATTTAAAGCACAAAAGGAAACAATTTTTTTTGCAAGGCAGAAAACCTATCTTGAGAGATAGCTAATGCAGAAATTTATATTGTTGTGCTCAACTGTGCATATTATTATTGAAAAGAGTTTTTCTTTCCTTCTTTCTTCCTTTTTTGCAATGGAAGGGAGAGGGAAGACAGACAGGGGAGAGTGATAGGGTTGTCCCCCAAAATTGAAATTATATTTCTAAATACACAGAAGAAAACAGAAATAAGGTCAGAAGGAAAGACAGAGAAGCAGCCTGAAGGTTGCATGTGAATTTTTTCTATACTTAAAAAGAAAAGCAAGGTATACATCACAGAAACTTGCAGTTCCAGCTCTAATACTTTTTCTGTTCTAACTTTGTACGTGGAAATGCTCATTTTACTGAGTGTTGGGCATAATGGGATCTTATTTTTCCAAATACTTGGAAAATACTTTTCCAACACTTTCCAACATTCACCTTCACAAAATTTTGTGTTTCAAATTTTTCTCCCTCTCCTCCTCCACCCACCTCCCCAAGACAGAAAGCAATCTGATATAGGTTAAATTTGTCCAATTTTTCTAAAGATATTTCCATACTTGTCATGCTAAATTCAGAATTTTTTTAAAAGCCGGAAGCAAAGTCAAGATTTGAAACCAGATCCTACAGCTCCAGATTCAACACTTTCTACTTTCTCTAGCACTTTCTCTAGCTGTTCAGAGCAGAACAGCAAAGCAGAGGCCTCAACTTCAGAAACAGTATCTTGTGAAAGCTCTTGTGAACTTTAACTTGGGCACAATAAACAAAATACCTTTGGATGGGGTGGAGGCATCCATTCTACTAAGTCTATATTATAGTTGATCATTTGTCCTCATTTCAAACACTGAACTCCATATACTAGGAAAAGAGTCTTTTATAAAAAGTAAGGAAGGCTTCTCTTTGGCAATTTACATCCCCCTGAAGTGAGTTCCTCTTAAGATCCAGGGAAGCACCAGCCATGGTTATGGTTCAGAAATGCAATACTCCCTTCAGTAACAATGAATGACAATAATTAGCATGGTTCTGAGACAGGCTCACAGGATCAAAGACTTGGAACTGGAGGAGAGCTTAGGATTCATCTAGAGCTTCATTTTACAAAGGAGGAAAGAGGTCAAGAGGGTCTGAGTGACTTACCAAGGAAATACGGGTACTAAGTGGCTGAGATGGGACTTGGATTCAGTTCTTCAGGCTCCAGGTCTATCATATAAAAAGAAGAAGAAAGGGAAACTGTTTGCCTCTAAATTCTCCCCTCCCAAAATAAAAAATCCTTGAGTTACTTCATCCAAATCTCAGCATTGACCCAATATAAGCCACGCCTTGGAAAAGAGGTTCCCTTAAAGGGTAAAACAGTATACATTCAGACTGTAAATTATACAAAATGATGCTGTTCATGTTTCATCACTCCAGTTCGTTATCCTACAAGGTCTAAAACTACAAGGTCAAGAACAAGCCAAACTAAGACGTTATCTAACAAGATTAGGGACAAAAATGTTGACTATCTTCAAGCCAGTACAGGAAGTCTTTAAGGACATAATGAACCATATGAGTTAACTTATCATTCAGATGAGAACTGTGTTATCTCTACTTTGTTCCTTCTCCATGGTATACCAAAATGCTCTGTTCACAGCATCTGTTTAATATGTGACCAAAGAGAAAAGAATCATTCCAAGTAGCCAGTGGCTTTCCTCAAATGAAGACACATTCCTTTGGGGTGCCTATCTACTTCAGGAGACTGCTAAGGTCTTTCAACATGAAGAGTGGGAGGCACTTGTAAGAAAAGAAGCACAGAATTCTTTGTTGTGTGGCCCCTTCTACTACCTCAGACAGAGAAAGGAGGGGCACACAATTAAGTCCCTTTTGTTGCAGGCAACATGGCTGGAGCAGGCTTTGGGGTCCCAAGAGCTTTCCTTCCTGAGAATCCTGCTGGGACATTTAGAAGGACCTGTGATTGCCTTACAGTATCTTTAGTGACCACATGATTCAGCTATCCTGAAGTATGGAAAGAATACCATTATGGAGTTGGTCTTCGATGACAGAGTCACACAGAACAGATGTCATCTACCTGATCAGGACAACCATTCCTTTCTTCCAACAATGCCCAATAAGCTAGGAATATATAATCTGTCACCTTTATCTAGAAATGCCACCAATAATTCAGTTAAAGAGGGAAGGGGCCATGGAAATAATGCTGAACTTGACATCAGAAGACCCAGAGTCAAGTCCTAATTTGGCCACATGCTCCCCAAATAAGCAAATCACCTAACCACTAAGACTTAGTTTTCTCATCTATAAAATGAAAATAATAATAGCACTACAAAGCTAGCTCAGAGGGTTAATGTGAGGAAAGGCTTGGATACTTCTTGACTATTCCCTCTCTCAAGGATACTCTTTCATTGTTTCCTTGACGGTCCACTCTCCTGATTCTCCCACCTGTATGGCCACTTGTTCTCAGGCTCCTGTGCTAATTCATCATCCATCTTCTACTCCCACCCATGGCTAAACTCCAAGCTTCTCTCCTAGATGCATCCTCTTCTTTGCCTTCTATTCTTTAGTGATCTTGCCTGTTCTATACAGATCACCTAGAACTCTCTAGTCAGTCCAAATCATCCCTCAATAGAGAGTAAACTCCTTGCTGGAATCTCCATTTGAGCATCCAATCGGCATCTCAAATTTCTCAGGTAAAAAGGAGTCATGAGTAGAAAAAGTTGAAGGAACCCTGGTTTAGAGCCCTGACACTCTTTGTTTTAATGTTCCTTTCAGTGCTTGAACATTTCACGTTCTATGCTCTAAAGTGATTTCACTTTAAAGTGATTTCATATCTGCTTCCCAGTCTTCTCCAAGAGATTGATTTGTATTATCCCATTCTCACTTATTTTCCATCTCTCCCTGCCTACAGGCTTCTCTATTATCACTAAAATGCCCATACCTCTCTCATCTTCTCACTTTATCCTTCCTTCCCCATTCTCATGCTTTCTTCTGTTTTATGTGGCTAAACTCTTGGAAAAGGCTGTCTATAATGGGTGCCTCCACTTTCTCACCTCTCATTCTTTTCTTAACCTTTTGTAAACTGACTTTTGACTAAATCATTCAACCCAAATTTCTCTCTCTCAAGTTACAATGATCTCTTAATTGTCAAATTGAATGGCCTTTTCTCAATCCCCATCCTTCTTGATACTCCTTTTCTCTCTAGGTTTTAAGGACACTTATTCCTCCTGGTTTTTCACCTACCTATAGGTACCACTTCTCAGTATCCTTTTCTGGATCCACCTCTAGATCATACACCCTATTCATAGGTGCCCCCCAGGACTTTGTCCTGGGTCCTTTTCTCTCTCCACACTACTTTATTTGGTGATTTCATCATTAGCCTCCATGTATTCAACTGTCATCTCTATGCTCTTAAATCTGCTGACCTTAGTCTCAACCATCAATGTGATTTTCCTAAAATGCAGGTCTGATCATGTTAATCCTCTTTTAAATAAACTCTAGGGACCTCCTATTGCCTCCAAGAACAAATACAAAATTCTCTGGTTTTGACTTCTACCTGTTCCCCTTTCCCCCATCCTGTTTTCAGTCTTCTTACACTTTATATACTTTTCAATCCCTGACTCTGGCCTTCTTGCTTTTCCTCAAATAAGATACTCTATTTCCCAACTGTGAGCATTTTTACTGACTGCTCTCCCTCCTCATCTCTGCCTTCTAGCCTCTCTGATTTCCTTTAAGTCCTAGTCAAGATTTTAACTCTTACTGGAAGCCTTTTCTGATACCTCTGAATTCAAGTGCATTCTCTCTGTTGATTATCTCCAACTTATGTTGTTACATAGGATGGAGTTGACATTTTATAGGTAAGAAAGTGGTCGTTAGCATATTGGCTCTCTCCTATTAGATAGTGAGCTCTTAGAGAGCCAGGATTGCTTTTACTTTTCTTTAAATTTCCTAGTTCTTAGTACAATGCCTGGCATATAGTTGTCACTTAATAAATGCTTATTGACTTCCTGGTTCGAAAAAAAGTTCTAAGGTCCTTCCATTTGTTCTGTCATTACATTCTACTCTTCCAAGTGTTTCAAGTGTCTTCTAGCTCTAACATTGACAGAATTACAGAATTTCAGATCTCATAATAAAAATCTTCAGAATAAAAAATAAATCTCTGCAACACATCTGACAAGTGTTCATTGAACTTTTATTTATGGACCTCCAAAGACAGTCTATTCCACTTTTGGGTAGTTCTAATGTTAGGAATTTGAACATTATCTCAAGTTTAAATTGATTTACTTAAAATTTAAGCCCACTGCTCCCAGTTCACAATCTAAGAAAACATATTTTAGAGCAATAATAATGAAACATGCACATCAAAACAACTTTGAGGTTTTAACTCAACATTCATGAGGTTGACAAAGTTGACAAAAAGATGAAAATGATCAATTTGGAGAATTCATGGAATGAACAAACCTGGAAAAAGTCATGAAAATGCTAAGCCTACTACAAATTGTTGTTTCAGAATCTTAACGGGTCACTCATTGCAACAAGGCAATCAATCCTTTTATATTCCTCTAACCAATCCACTCACCACGGTGGCTATTCCAAATATTTTCATACTTTTAGCCTCTTCTATACCAATTCTCTTTCCTTGCCCTCTCAACTCACCTAATAGTTCACTAAAAAATTGAAGTCATTCACTAAGAACTCCCTCTTCTTACCTCCTCATCTCACATTATCCATATGTCTTACTCCACTATTTCCTCCTTTGCTTCTACTGACATAACAGGTGGCCCATGCCCTTTCAACACAAACCCGGGTCTATGTGCCCTTGATCCAATTACCATCCCATCTTCTCTAGAAGGCTTCTCCTTCTATTATCTGTATTCTCTAATACTGTCTCCATTTATTGGATTATTCCCTGCTGCCTATAAAAACATTCATGTCTCCTTTATATTAAAAAAAAAACCCTCTTCAGTTGATCCTACCACTCCACCTCTTATCCTATATCTTTTCTCCCTCTTCTAGGCTCAACTCTTTGAGAAAACCAATTATACTGGGTACTTCCACTTCCTCTCTTCTTACTCTCTTCTAAATCCTCTCTAATCTAGCTTCCAACTTCATCATAAATGAATGGATGAATGAAAAAGACATTATTAATGTGCAAAGCATTATGCCAAGGACTAGGAATACAAATAGAAAAGTAAGATGGTCTCCTTGGTCTCAATGGGGAGATAACACTTATGGGAGGTTTCAGATGCAAGTTGGATGGAAAGGTTCCATGGTCCTTAGGGTGAGACAGCAAAGCACATATTAATGCTTATTTTTAATGTCATTTCTGCTAACAAAATCATGTCAGTTTCTGATGTAGAATCATTTGACAGAGCCAAGGAACTCTCTTTTCTAGGTCTTCAGTAACTATGGCTATAGTATGCATGGAGAGGACTGCCAGGTTGAACTTCCAGGAGCTGCTTACCAGGATACGCTATTTCCAAGATTTGGGGATCAGGGTCCTGACCTGCATCCATCAAGGTCTGGGGGAAATGGTTGTCATGGTGATCTGATTGGCCTGGAACATACTGCTTCTTGTCTTTCTCTTAAGGGGCCTTGCTGCATCATTCAATTAAAACTGCTCTCTTGGACCTCTTCCTGCCTATCTACCCTATACAAATTGGTCAATATAGTCAGCCTTGGTTTCTCTTCAAGTATCAAATACTGTATCACCAACTATCTTTTAGTCACCTTGAAAAGGTAAAGAACAATTCCTAACCTCAAGGAATTTATAATCTAATGGGAGGGGAGAAACAACATATGAATAAATATATATAAAGCAAGCTATATGCAGAATTAACAGGAAATAATCAAGGGAAGGTACTATTTTAATTAAGATAAAGGAAGACTTTCTGTAAGAGATGGGATTTCAATTGGAAGTTGAAAAGCATAGGGCCCATAGTCAGAAAGACCAGAGTTCAAATATGACTCAGACACAGCCTTTGAGCATTTAACCTCTCTCCCTTGTTTTCCTCACCTATAAAATGGGGACAATAATAACACCTATCTCCCAGTATTATTGTGAAGATCAAAATATGGGGGGGGGGTTGATAGAGTGAGGAGTCCAGGATGACTCCTACGTCATGAGTGTGAGGGATAGGATGAATGGTATTGCCCTGTACAGTAATAGAGAAGTTTAGAGGTGGGAGAGTTTCAAAGGAAAGATAATGAATGAATGAGTTTCAGTTGTCTTCTGAACACTCAGTTTGAGATATTTGAAAGGCAATTGGAGATAAGAACAGAGGTCAACAGAGAGATTGGAACAGGAACAGTAGATTTGAGAATTATCAGCATAGAGATGGTCATTAAATCCATAGGAGCTGATGAAATCATTAAGTGAGGTACTATGAAGAAGGAAGAGGAATCTACCAACAAGTCTTATCTCTTCCATATTACAGCTTCTCTGGTATCTGTCTACTACATAGCTATCACTCTCATGATCTCACACCTGGATTATTGCAGGACCTCCCTGCTTCAAGTCTTCCCTACTGCAATCTATCTTCCATTCAGCTGCAAAAGTGGATATCCTAAAGTACAGGTTTAATCATATAACCCTGCACACCCCCACCAACTCAAACGCTCCCTGTTACCTCCAGGTTCAACTATAAAAAAACAAACCTTCGTTTGGCTTTTAAAGCCCTTTGACAATCTGGATCCTTTATTTCCACTCTTTCTCCCTTCTACCAAACTCTGAAACCCAGTGACCTTGACCTCCTTGCTGTTCCTCAAACATGATGGTCTATTTCCCTAATCTCTGCCTTTTCATTGGCTGTCCCCCAGGCTTGGCAAATTCTTCCTTTTTATTTCCAACTTCTGCTTTTCTTTAAGTCAGCTGAAATCCCAAGATCACTCCCATTTCTAGAGTCCTCCCTCTGAGGCCACCTGCCACTGTGTACTGTATAGCTTTGGTAACAACACCGGTGTTTGCATGTTGGTTCCTTTTTTGGTAGCTAAGCAGTAGAATAGACAAAGTGCTAGGACTTTGTACAAGGAGACAGACCTTGGTTCAAATTTGACCTCATTTTATTTTTGTTAAGTTTGAGAACTATCTAGGCGGACATGCAGAGAGATGAGAACTAGATATGTAGATCTGAGAGTTATGTGCACTGAGATGGTCTCTGCTAACACATCCAACAGAACCAAGGAGATCTATCACCAGGGAGAGAGGTAAAGAGAGAAGAGGGCCCAAGACAAGGTCCAGGGAGATACTCACACTAAAGGACACTAACTCCTCCTAAGGGCAGGAAGAGAGCCAAGAGAACAGTGTCATGGAAGTCGAGGAGAATGTGGCCAGTGAGCAAATGATGGCCAGTTTCTATGGACACAGATCAGACAGAAGGAGGATTTAAAACAAGCTACTGGAATTAACATGAAAACTGGAGACCCAGGCTATTTTCTGGAATCAAAGCAAGCCTGGGGAATTCCTAAATGAAAAGTCACCCTTTGCAGATGATTCTTTACTTTTCTCCTGCAAGAGGACTACAGTTTTGATCTCCCCCATCATTCAAAGGAAGGAGGCAATGGTCTGGGGTCTATGCTAACAAATCTGCACCCATATTATTCAAAGAGATGGAAGTATAGAATTTCTGCTGCCAAGGCTCTTCACCAGCAGGTGATTCTCCTGACATTTCCAGCTCAAGCAGCACACTGGCCTTATATCCACAGGAAACCCTGGGTCTCCAGTTTTCATTTGCATGCTCTCCAGGAAGCAAATCTGACAACTTCCCAGTAGGGTATTGCACAGTATTCAACAACCATTTGCCAACCTCAAAATACTAGTGATTCAGATTCATAATAACTACCTGTCAGTTACAGAATAGCAGATCTGGGAGAGGAAAGCCCATGAACGCTGGGCAACTAAGATTTATTAAATCCACCTGTCCCCAAAAATCTATGCTGCTCATTTCCTCACCAAAATTTTTCAGCTATTTTGACATCCTACAAACAAAATATATTCATTAAGATAAATTTTTAAGGACTCATTATGTAATAGGACCAGTATCTAACAGGGGTTCTCCTTCACCCCACCCCCAATGTGAATTATGGATTTGTACCCTAAATGGTGACAAAGCTGAGACTTGTTTGTCCCATGACGGGGGCAAGGATAAAGCTACACTACTTCAGATGCAGCTGCTATTCATGTAGCTTCCTGCTCATCTAAGGGCATAAAGGCCCATCCACAATGGGGATGGTAAATGTACTAAAAACACAGAAGTCACCACACTCTACCTGCTGACTAGACATGTCTGCAGGTTGCCAGACAGGAGACTCCACTCCTACGGTAGTAGAGGCCTCAGATACACTCCCTTTGTTGCCAGATTTCCTATACCCACAGCCACAGCCATAAATTGGCTTCTGGAGTTAAGCCTCTGAGAGTCACATCAGGAACCTTACTATTGGGGAAAGCTATAACCCTGGCATCAGATCAGCAAAGTAACCTACACCGATCTGAGTCCTTGTGGAATATCATTTGTATGTTAGGCCCCAGTAAATCTCTTTTTACTACCTATTCAGTGACCCAAGTGCCTCATTTCATTCCAATGTCAAATCTAACCCAGATGCCAGACTGATCAGATTTACTCCTAATACCTTACTATACAAATCTTGACAATCTGGTTTTAAGTATTTCATTTAAATATATATTATATATAATTTAAAGGATCTTTCAATTCCAACCTTGTCTCTCCTACTCTATATAGTAATGTTTGATGATGTATATATCTTTATATAATCTATAATCTCCTTTCTCTTCCCCCCATTTGCTTTTTTTTTCCCTTGGCCCCCAATGAAGCTGGTTATCCTAATGCCAAATATGTTCATTAGAGGTTATCAGTAATATACCTACAACCTCTGAGGATAATTACAGCTATAGACTATAATAACAGCTGACATTTATATAATGCTCCAAAATCTACAAAGCACTTTTCACACAAGTGGACTAATTAAGATGATAGCCTTGAGAGTGCACAGAAATAAAGTTATCTGTAGGGTTGATATGAATTATATAGAAAGAGCTAAAATAAAACCTGCAATAAGTAATAGCATCCATATACAATACATTACAAAGTGTAAAGGGCTGAAACTCTTGAGTTGATGCACTGAGGTCAGACAACCGAGCACTTAAGGCTAATTACCGATTGGACAATACTCTATAAGCATTTCCCTTATATGCTTTTACTGCTTTTACTGCAGAGTAAGACTAGCCAGAGTCACTTTTTGGGCAGGAGACAAAGAGGAGAGGTCGTGGAGATCCTGTGTCCATCCAATTCACTTCTACCCCTAAAGACCAAGAATAAAGACCAAGGACTTTTGCTTATCCTGACTCCGGCTGATTCTAAGGTATCCAGGGTGCTAACTTGATCTTCACATTTGGTACCCAACGTGTGGACCAAGGACTCTAATTTCACTGAAGAAGTCCCTGGTAACCAGGAAATAGGTATTTTAATAGACAAACAGGGAACTTATTTTGTTAAAGCCTAAACTAGTAACCTTTTCTAGCTGAAATAGGGCAGGTGTTAGGAAAAGATTCTCTCCCAGCCCCACCCCTGCCCCACCCTCACCCTGAAGGGGCGCTACAGAAAGTATACTTAAGTTGATCAAGGGACAAGGCTTAATTATAACTTGGTTGCAGCTCCTTGGGTACATTAGAATGCATGTCCCCATGGTTTTTAAAGGAAGAAGATGTAGGGTCAGATAATTGGAAACTAGTAGGAGATCAATGATGTGAATATTACAATGATAAAGGTCCTGGTTCAATTTCCAAGGAAACATTCTATATATAGAACATAATACAATTGGCCTTAAAGAATCTTGCAAGTTATAGAAAAAAGAAAAATGTTCAGAACAGCCAGATGAGGAAGTATGAGGAAAAAGAGGAAGACAAAGAACAGAGCGCATGAGGACGTAAGTGAGGATGAAGGGCGTGGTGAAGGGCATGGTGATTGTCACTCTCACAAGGTAGCTTAAGCCCCACCTAGACTGGAACTGGTTCTTGACACGCCCCCATCAACTCCACCTTCTGGGATGGAGGGAGGGGCAGTGACACCACCAGCACCCCCCCCCCAGCAATCACCCCCTCCTACGACTAGATTGCAAAAGGCACTACCTTAAAGCCACAGAAGAAGGGCAGGATAGAGCTGGTTTGAGAATATAAATGTATCCTGTGATTCAACAGTTTAACTCGTCAGGTCAAGAAAGTATCTTCATACACTCCTTTTGATATAGAAATCCTCAAAGACCTGAAAAAGGCTTGTACTCTTTATGGGGCTACATCAGCTTATGTTAAGCCTTTATTACAGAATTTGGCTTATGAAGTCTTAACCCCTAGGGACTGGACAAAACTTGTTGTGGCTTTCTGAATATAGTGAGCTCTGTAGGATACAAGCCCAACAAAATAGTCATAGTGGAGTTAATACTCCAATCACCTATGACCAACTAACAAGTGTAAGTTCTTATCCAGAAATTTCAGTACAGACTAATTACCCCATAGCAGCATATAAGCAAAGTGCTGCTGCTGCTATCAAAGCATGGGTTCCCCCCCCCCGGCCCCCCAGTAAACATGACAAGGATGAAGCCTTCACAAAAATAGCACAAAGGCCAAATGAACCCTTTGCTGATTTTGTGGGATGTTTGCAGACAGCTGTCATATGAACTACTGGTAAAAATGCAGCAACAACTTTATGATAAGGCAACTTGCTACTTGCTAAAGAAAATGCTCATGAGGTCTGTAGAAGAATTATACTACAACTACACAAAGATGCTCCTTTAGAGATCATAAGATACTGTGCCACAATGGGCACAAATACCTTTTATAGCCAGGCTATGATGCAGACTCCCCAAGATCCAAACATGGGAAGACAGGATCCCTTTTGGCAAGGGGCTTCCAGAGAGACTCATCAATGCTTTCAATATGGTAAAGTAGGGCATCTGAAAGCTCAATGTTGGTATAGAGACAGAGTGAGAAAACACGGTGGGAGAACAAGACCCAATACCCCATGTCCAAAATGCAACAGAGGCTTCCATTGGGCCTCAGAATGTAGACTGATTCAGGGAAATGGGATGAGGGGCCCAGCCCAAGGCCCAAGGCAAAAAATACTTGGGGCATGATGGCAGCCAATGCTATACCCAGAGAGTCTTTAGAAGTTCAGTACCCAGACATGACCAATCAGCCAGGAAGCAATCTGATGGGAGAAAGGGATTACAATTGGGGAGAAGAGAGTTGTATGAAGCTGGGACAACTGAGATACCCCCAGAGAGGCGAAATCTGTTCCTCTCCAGCCTATGGATCCCTTGCCTCCAGGCACAGTAGGCTTGACCATTTCACTTTCTGAGAGCACCTACAAAACACTGTCAATCCATACACTGATGTGGGAAACTGGGGAATAGATAATATCCCAGTCACTCATACAGGTAGACAATGTGTGACTTATCAACCAGGAGCAGTAGTAGCATCAGGTTTACTGATACAGACTCCTAATAAGCAATCTGGTGATAGTTGCCCAGATTCTGACTCCAAGCAAAAAAATCCAGGAATATACTGGACAGCAGCTGTGACAGATGACCGACTTATGCTCACGATCTATATAAATGGCCTTCCATTGGAAGGATTGGTAGACACTGGTGCAGATTGTACAGTCATCAGAGGTGCCAACTGGCCCAGTCTCTGGCCAAAGATTAAGGCAGACACCTACGTGTCTGGCATAGGAGGATCAATAGCAGCTGAAGTTAGTACTACCCCTTTGAGATGGATATTTGAGGGTGAAATAGGAGTTTTACTCCTTTTATAGTTAAAAAAATTCCCATCAATCTGTGGGGAAGAGTCATTTTACAACAATTGGGATTTAAAATGAGTACTTCAGTTTTTTTAGGCAGGGCTGCTGTTGCAGGCCTGCCAACACTTTCACCTGTTCCTATCCAATGGAAAACTGATACACCAGTGTGGGTAGAACAGTGGCCCTTAGGTAGCAATAAAATTCGGGCCTTATTAGATATAGTACAGGAGCAACTTGACCAAGGACACTAACAACCTTCTCTAAGTCTTTGGAATTCCCCAGTATTTGTTGTAAGAAAGAAATCTGGAAAATGGAGGATGTTGACTGATTTAAGAAAGGTAAATGAACAGATGGAAACTATGGGAACTCTTCAGCCTGGACTTCCATCTCCTACTCAATTGCCTAGAGAATGGCCTCTTTGGGTTATAGACATTAAGGATTGTTTCTATTCTATCCCTCTAGATAAGGAGGATATGAAAAGATTTGCCTTTTCAGTGTCCAGCGTTAACTTAGTTGAGCCTTATAAAAGATATGAATGGACAGTTTTGCCACAAGGAATGAAAAATAGCCCTACTATGTGTCAAATGCTTGTTGCTGCTGCTCTTACTCCTGTAAGAAAAGCATTTGCAAAAGTAATGTTATTACATTACATGGATGACATATTGGGATGTGCACCTGACGAATAAATGTTAGAAGCATTTCTATAAAAGACCATAGAAACACTAAGGAACTACAAATTGCACATAGCTCTAGAAAAAATTGAAAAACATACTCCTTTTCAATATTTAGGATATGAAGTATACACTAAGGTGCTTACATACAAAAACTTTCCTTAAGTAGAGAGAAGCTACTGTTTGATAAAATGTCTTAAATGACTTTCAGAAATTGATAGGAGATATCCAATGGATGCAACCAGTGTTAGGCCTGACTACCTATCAATTACAAGCATTATATGACATTTTAAGGGGAGACAGTGCTTTAAACTCACCACGCCAGTTTACAAAAGAAGCTCAAGAGGCTTTGAGAGAAGTTGAACTGGCTTTATCCAATGTGGTTGAAAGAGTCACTCAAAAACTCTTGGAAATATCAGTTTTTGCTACACAAGAGGCACCCACAGCAGTCCTTCATCAGGGAGACAATGAGACAGAGTGGGTGAACCTCCCAGCACAACCAGAACAAAGCCTTACTCCTTACCCAGTGCTTGTGGCTAGAATTTTATTAAAGGCCATTAAGCGAGCAGTACAATTATCTGGGATAAGACCTGACAAAATATACACCTTTTATACTACTGCACAAATTAACGTATGCTGTGAAACCATCCCAGAGTGGCAAATTTTAGTGGTCATGGCTCCAAATTTTACATGCAAGTTTCCATTAAAGATAACCCGACTATTAAATAATTGGCAATGGATTCTTGAAGAAAAGGTTTCTAAAGTTCCTCTTAAAGGACCAACTATCTTTATAGATGCATCCAAACACAATATTTGTGCTGTATACTCTTGTGACTTAACTAGAAAGAGAGTTGTTAGAACTCCTTTTCAGTCCACTCAGCAGAATGAATTATATGCAATCATTCTAGCTCTTATTTAGTATCCAGGAGACATAAATATAATATCTGATTCAGCCTATTCAGTAGGTGTGGTACAAAGAATTGCCACAGCCCAAATAAAATTTGTAGCCTCTAATATAGATCAACTCCTTAAGGAACTTCAAGAGCAAGTGAGAAAGCATCCAGGTAAGATTTATATTTTATATGTCCACTCTCATAGTGGACTTCCAGGTCCTATTTTTGATGGTAATTCAAAGGCAGATAGTCTTCTAACTATCTTGGCCAATACTCCTTTATTTCAGGCAGCCCAAGAATCTCATTTTAAATATCATCAGGCTGCTCAAGCTTTACATAAAGTTTACAATTTGGAATAACAAGAGAAGAAGCTAGGAACATAGTAAAAGTCTGTATGGCTTGCCTTCCTTTCCACCCTCCTATGCTCCCTCCAGGGAAGAACCCTCATGGTTTCAGACCCAATGAAATCTGGCAAATGGATGTGACCCATTATAAATCTTTTGGTCGTCTATCTTTTATCCACGTTGTGGTAGACACCTTTTCAGGATTCACTTTTGCTATACCAGCAGCAAAAGAGACAGCCTGAGTGGTCACCGAATTCCTTATACAAGCATTTGCAATTACGGGTGTGCCACAAGCCACAAAACAGATAATGGACCTGCATATGCTTCTAAACATTTTGCACACTTTTGTGCACAGTATAAGATTTTACACACTACTGGCATACCTTTTAATCCTCAAGGACAGGCAATAGTAGAGAGGAGAAACAGAGACATTAAGACACTCCTCCAAAAACAAAAGAAAGGGGGAGCCACGGGTAACCCTAAAGAACTTCTAAATCTAACCCTTTGTACTATTAACTTCTTGATTTTTGACAAAGATGCACTGGCTCTCGCAGACAGGTTTTATAACCCACCAGAAAGGCAGTGTCCAATGCAAACAGCTCCACTACCTTTAGATAATTGCCAGGTGATGTGGAGAGACCCAGAAAGTGGTGAATGGAAGGGACCAGATACGTTAACTGCTTGGGGAAAAGGGTTTGCTTGTATCTCTACAGATGGAGAAGGAATGAGATGGGTGCCAATGAGCCATATTTGCCTTGTTCATTGCAGAGAGGCGGAGCAGACCCTTGAAACAAAGGAGAAGACCCAAGAAACATCAGGTGGTTCCGTCACTGACTGTACCCACCACTGAATGAGCATGGTAGTTATGGCGTTTGACTCATGGACATCAAAAATTGTTGGACTTCAAAACCCTCAGGAATCATTGGATGTTCTGAGATATGATAAGACTGTTGTAGGACTTAAAAACTCTCAGGAATCATTGGATTTTCTAAGAAATGAAAAGACTGTTGCAGGACTTCAAAATCTGCTGGAATCACTATATTCCCTAACACATAAAAAGACTGTTGCAGGACTTCAAAAACTTGGATTCCTTGACACATGAAGCAATGGACAATAGATTGGTTTTGGATTATCTCTTGGCTGCTGAAGAAGGGGTATGTGTGACTGTTGTTTACATACCCGCCTTCTAGGACTTCTGGAAATGTTTTACAATGCCATGTTGATTTATATTGTTTGTTATATCATTACTTGAATGTACAATTTATGTTTGTTACACCATATTGAGCCTGCACCGGCTGTGGGGAGAATCATCACTAATAGCCTGTGTGTTATTGCTATGTGCTTGTGTAATACCTTCCATGCTGATGGATTTGTGCATACCTGTTTCTAATAAGACCCTTCAGCCCAGAAACCTGCTAGCAATCCCCACTTCCCTTTGGTGCTTTTCACCTCCCTTCCTGAGAAGTTGGGGAGGGCGTGATCACCTCCTTTTGGGGATTCTCACCTCCCTGAGAAGTCAGGGATAGCGTGACTACCTGTGTTCTAAAACAAAAGAAAGCGGGAGATGTAAAGGGCTGAAACTCTTGAATTCATGCACTGAGGTTGGACAACCAAGCACTTAAGGCTAATTACCGATTGGACAATATTCTATTAGCATTTGCTTGGAAAATGGCCCTTCCCGTACAGGGGGTGGAGTAAAACTAGCCAGAGTCACTTTTTGGGCAGGAGACAAAGAGGAGAGGTAGTGGAGATCCTGTGTCCATCCAATTCACTTCTACCCCTAAAGACCAAGAATAAAGACCAAGGATTTTTGCTTATCCTGACTCCGGCTGATTCTAAGATATCCAGGGTGCTAACTTGGTCTTCACAACAAAGTATGAGATTTGACCCTAAAATAATAATACTTCAGAGGCAACAAGTGGCATAGTAGGTAAGAGTCCTGGGTCTGGAGTTAGAAGATCTGAGTCTGGCCTCAGACACTTACTAGTTAGGTCACTCTGGCTAAGTCATTTAACCTGTTTGCCTCAGTTTTCCTCAGCTGTAAAATGGAATAAAATTAGTGCCTATCTCTCAAGGTTGTGAGAAGGATCAAATGAGATAATAATTGTAAAGCTCGTAGCACAGGGCCTGCTACATAATAAGTGTTACATAACTGTTAGCTCTTATTATTAATAGTATCTCACTGAAGCAGAAAGAAGACTGGGCCTGGCATCAAAAATTTGGGTTCCATATCTGGCATTGACACTTTGACCTGTGCAATTTGAGGTGAATCCCTTCCAAAAGAAGGGGATGGAACAGATGGTTTTCAAGGTACTTTCCCTTCCAGTTTGAAATCCCAGGATCCAGAACCTGGAAAGTGATAGTGAAAGGTATTGGAGGGATAGCTTCCTTTTACTACTAGAAAGAAATCAAGTAACCAGAGCATCAATAACAAGAAAATGAAAGGAAAAAACTTTCCACAAGGTTCCCTGAAGGGGAAATAACAAATTTCTGAAGAAAAAAAGTAACAGATCAAATCAGCAGCCTGACCTTTGTATTGTACTCAGCTTGTCCCACTGCCACAAGCAGCCCCCTGCTTGATTGGATCCCTGTGGCTGCTGAAGTTTTGAAACCTGGTTTTTGAAGTTAATTTCTTTTCAGGTTGCCAGAGGGGACCCCATTCCCAGGACAGCAGAGACCTCAAGGTCCTTTCCTGCTGAATTTTCTATAGCCATAGCACTGTTTCTGGAGTTGAAGGCTCTGACAGTCACAGCAAGAATCCCACTATTGGGGCAAGCTGTAGTACCTGTATCAGACTAGCTCTAAATGTTGAGAAGGAAAGGGTGTCACTTCAGACTATGGAGCCTGGGGAACCACAAAGTATAGGAGGGAAGAGATTAAATATAATTAAAAGTATAGGAAGAAAGGCAGCCACAGAAGGGTGAAGGGGAGGATAGACAGGAAAAATCAGACTAGATGGAGGAAGAGAATTAATATTTCAGGCGAAAAGAATCTCATTCTTTCATTAACAAATCAATATTTTAGATAACAGGATAATATAGAAGAACGTCTCTAAGTTGGGAAGAGAAGAGGGTAAAAACAACCCTTAAAAAAAGAGAATTTGCAACTATGATCTCAGACAAAGAAACAAAAATTGACAATTAAGAGTGACAAATGAGAAAACTACATTATGCTTAAAGGCACCAAAACCAATGAAAAAATAGCAATATTAATTGTATATGTGCTTAATACTACAGAGGTCTTAGTTCTTAAAGGAGAGGCTAGGCAAAATTCAAGACCATATTGATGAATATAATAAGGTAGGAGAATTTAATTTCAGAGATGGATAAATCCAACAGAAAGATAAACAAGAAGAAAAATACAGACCTGAATAAACATATGGAGAAACTAGAATTTATTGGTTACTTCTGGATGGAAATATTAGAGAATGTATATATTTCTCAACATCTTTTACAGAAAATTAATCATGCAAGGGCATAAATTAAAAACAAATATTAAAATGGCAGATAAAATAAACATTCTTTACAGACCGAAATACAATAACATTAGTGATAAGTAAACGAAGTAGGAGCAAAATATACAGAAGTAATGAGTGTCCTGAATAATTATTAGGTAAAAGAACGAATCATAAAAATAATAAATAATTGTGTTAAAGATGGTGATGATACTATAATGGAATAATATACCAATACTTTGGGGATGTATCAAAGGTAGACATCAGAGGAAAATGTGCTTCTTAGAAAACTTAAATTAACAAAATTGAAAAAGATTGAGTCAATAAATTAAGTATGCAATTAGAAAGACTAGAAGATAAATTGGCAACTCTAAAACAAGAACTAAAAACCTGTGGAAATTAGAGGACAAATAGAGAAACTTGAAAAATAAAGACAATAGAATTAATGAATAGAATTTTTTTAAAAAATTAACAAAAGCTATCAACAATTACCCTAATTGATCAAAAAAGACAGAGAGAGGAAAATTAAATTTCAATATTAAAAATTAACAAGGTGTATTACAACAAGGGAGGAAACAAAATAGCTATCAGAAAGTGCTACACACAAGTATATGTCAACAAAAGTGAGAATTCAAAGGAAATTGATATCTACAAAAATAGAAAATGTTCAAAGTAACAAAATTAGAAAGTGAGATATAAACTCCATCTTTGAGGGGATGGGAGAAAATGGAATAAGTCATAGATGAATTTTCAAAGGGAAAAAAACCCTGATGAATGTAAAGCAAATTCTATCAAACACTTTAAGAACTACTAACAACTATGGTTAACTCTCCATTTTCCATCAGCAAACTATCATGCCTTATCCCACAATAAGCTGATCACCAGAAATCTCATCTCCATGATGATTGACATAGTTTTTGGTACTTGATGCCTTCTCAATTTGACAGTTAGGTGGCATAATGAGTAGAGTGCCAGCCCTAGAGACAGGAAGACCTGAGTTCAAATTCAGACCCTTACTAGCTGTGTTATGATACTGGGCAAGTCACTTAACTCTGTCTTCCTCAGTTTCCTCATCTGTAAAATGAACTAGAAAAGGAAATGGCAAATCACTCCTGTATCTTTGCCAAGAAAACACCAAATGGGATCACAAAGAATCATACACAACTGAACAGCAACAAAACCTTCTTAACTCCCTCAGTTTTTTCTCCTCTCTGATTGAAGGCTTACAATAACCTGTGAGTTGTCAGTACCAGCTGCCCTACTGGGGATCCAACTTAAAGACTCCCCTGGAGTAAAGTACAAAAGAAGAAAGGTCTGTTTTTTGCCAGCTATAATTTTTACTCAGTTTGCCCAGTTTCAAATGCAGTTTGAGTCAAGCACTTTTTAAAATTCCTTACTTACTAGAGACAGTAATTCCTGTTAAAGTTTTTGTATAATTGCCACTGAAGTGGCACAATTCATGGAAGAGCTAGAAAAGTGGCAATGAGACCAAACCACTACTAAGGCTGTTACAGGGAGTGGAAGCAAGAAGTATAAGAAACATAAGGACACTACCCCCAGATTAAGGACAGGGGACAAAATAATTACCAGTTAACACAAAGTGTTCTCAATTCCTATGCCCTTAAAATCATAGCTATGTTTTTTTTAAATACTATAGACGCTACTGGAAGACCCTAAGAGAAGGTGAACATGTTATTTGTTTATCATCTGGAGGAAACAGGTAGGAAGAAAATGAAAGGCATTTCTAATGCTGGTCCCTTTTACCAAATGGTAGGTTATTTGTAGACACTTAAGTCTTCTTTGTAACCACTGCTAAATAAAGTATCTTCCCTTCCTTCCACTATTTGGGACCTCACTATTCATAGTGATCAATATTCATGAGTGAATTTTAGAATCTTAAAGCATAATCTTCCACTCAAACTCCTCCAACAGAGATGGAGCAGTAACCCAGGTTCTTGAAAGGAAAAACTAAGCTGGGACACATCACACACTAAACTTAAAAGGATTCAGCTATGGATCACTAAGTTATGCCTTATGCCTTTTCATCAAAGCACCAGTTTAGCTAAATTTGGAGAAATTTATCATCCTTAAGGTGATGAATCTGGGGATCTATAGCAAAGCACCTTTTACTAAAAGCACTACTAAGCTACATAATTATATATATACACACACACACACACACACACACATATATATATATATATATATATATATATATATATTATATAATATAGTAAACTAAGTTTACCAAAGTAAACAGTATTGTTTATGCTGTCGTAATACATTGAATAAGTATTCATATTTGATACTTAAAATATGCCACCTTGTCCTAGGGAGGTATTGTTTTGTACAACTATGTCTCGACTCTATGTATAGTCTAAATAAAAGTCAAGGGCGACTTAGCTCCAGGATATAATCACATGAAAATAAATATATAAAAAGCAAACTATATACAAGATAAGTAGGACATAATGCTCAAAGGAAAGGCCCTAGAAATTAAAGGGGATGGAGAAGACTTCCAATAAAAGAAGCCAGGGAGATCAGTAGGCAGCCTGGAGGAAGGAGGCTGTTCAAGGAACAATCAGAGAAAATGCCTAGAGCCAAGAGATGGAATCTCTAGTTTGAGGAATGGCCAGAAGGCTAATTCCTATAATTAAATAATTAATAGCATCTGCATTTAGTATTTTACACCAGGAAATAAGCATTTATCAAGCGTCTAACGTATTCAAGGCACAGTAATAAATACCTTATTTGATTCTTACTTGATCCTCAAACCAACCCAGAGGATCAGGCCATTATTAGCTCCATTTTACAGTTGAAGAAACTGAGGGAAACAGTAAGTGACTTATCCAGGGACACACAAATATTAAGTGAGACTAAATCTGTACTCAAGTCTCCCTGATTCCAGGCCCAGCTTTCTATGTACTATACAACCTAGCTGCCCCCAGAAGGCAACATTCTAACCACCTTTACCTACTTACATTCAAAGAAAGAAAATGGACCTTACCCCATTAGCTGGTAGTGTTCCTCATTTAACCGAATTGTTGAAAGGAACCACAGAGTTCATGCAGCCCAAACCATATCTAAGCAAGACTGACTGTCTACAACAACCCTGACAGGTGTAGTGAGACTCACTAACTGCTGGAGTCAGTTCCCCTTTTGGGTGGCTCTTATTAGCAAGAAGATTTTCCTTATATAAAATCAAGCCAAATGCCTTAAATTATTCAACTCTGGAAGGAACTTTATTGATCAATGAATCCTAATTCCTCTGTTTCACACAGGGGTGAACTGAGGTTAGAAGAGGTTGAGAGGCCCCAGTAGCTAAAGGGAGAGCAAGGACTTGACCTAAGATCTCAGGGTACATTTAGAGACACTGAGAAAAATGTCAAAGCTAGATGTGGCCTTAGACCAAGAATGCTGGAAGTAGACAGAACCTTTGAAAAGAAAAGAAAACATAAAATATTTGCACTGGGGAGAGATCTTATAAATAACCTAAAGCAATCCCCTCCTTTTACAAGAGGAGGAAATAGGTCCTGAGGAAGAACAGCAAGGGTCTAGCCTTCTAACTCCCAATCCATTGTTCTTTGCATGGTTCTAATGAGCCAAATTATCTCTAGGCTGTTTTTCTGTTTTTCTGTTTCTTACCCCCATTGCTTTGGCCCAACTAACCCTCCCCCCCATACCTTTTGGTTTTAGGATAGATATATTGATGTATATTGATGTATTTCAATTCATTCATTCAATAAACATTTATTAAGTACCTACTCTGTACCAGGCCCTATGTATGTATATAGGTATGTATGTATACACAAATATGCATGCATACATACTATAAATTTTATCATGACATTTTAAATGATTGTTTTGCCTTTTTATGTAAACTAAAGTCTGTTACCTAAAGTCAGTTGCAAAAAGAATTTCTGTTAAATGAATTCCACTTTTTCTATCAACTTCTGTTATAAACATCTGATATATATATTCCATTTAAAAAAACTGAAGTCCTTAGCCACAATTATACTTAAGAACACAGCAAACCTTTTTAAATATCTATCTGGAAAAAAAAAATCACCACAATTTCTGGTAAAACAATATACAATGACTCCAAATGCCAATAAAAGTCAACAAATGCAAGTAAGACAACATTCCAGTGACAGGAACTTCATGGCTCCTCATGAATATTCTTCCTGGTCTCCCCTCCTGCCTCCCATTATGTCCTTCACATCAGAAGAAAGTTGTAAAGCTCAGCTGTTAATTCATGCTCAATGATCCATCGACTCAGTGTGTTTACACACTCAAATTGCCTCAACATTTCTAACTGTCCATCCAAGGCCATCTTTACTTTGGAAATACTTTCTCATCTTTGTATTTACTTGCTTCTTTCCATATTTCTTTCAACTTCTGAATAAATGGTGTAAGTCAAATTCCAGCTTGGCCCCTTACTTGGCTGCATGACCCAGAAGAAATCACCTCGTAGGGCCTGCTACCTCATCTATGAAATGTGGATTTTGTAACATGATAGTTAAGATTCCTGTCAGTTAGAAATAATTTATTTCAGTAAACAGAACTGAAATGTAGTATTCTTCCTTAGCAGTATAAATTCACCAATTAGCATCAAACTAGCTGATTTTTTTTTTCCTGAGGGGAATTCTGTTTCAAAACTGATAGTTTATTCATTCATTGATGGATAATATCTGTAAGTAATAGGCTATCTGTAAATCAAAATTAGTTGAGCTTGGAAATTGCTGAGTGTTTTTAAAAGGAGTTTATTAATACCACACAAGGTAAGTAAGGCATGCCTTATTGTTGGGAGTGATGTGAAAGGCATGAAATTGTTGCAACAGCAATTCTAAATTCCTGAAGTCTGAAGAACACTATTCCTTAGAGAGAATCTTTAGCAGAATTCATCAAACACTTAAGTCTGAAATTAAGGGCAATAAATCTCTGTGAAGTGAGGGATCCATTTGCATTTTATATTATCCATTTCAATTATTTCTCTTATTGCTATTTTTCCATATGTAACAGAAGTGATCAGAAGTTCCTTATCTGCTGAACATACTTGCTTTGTTTTCACGCAGAGGGACATAGCCTTTTGCTAAAATAATACCTGTGATGGGCTGTTCCACATTGCTCTTGTGTCCCTATGACTAGGGGCTGTGTCAAAGAGGATTTGAGCCTGAGATAAGAAAAACCAGCCACTCTATGGGCTACTAGGAGAGATGTCCTTTTGATGGGGATTAACCCTGAAACTGTCCTTGACTTTTGGGGTGAGCCCTGAAACTCTCCTGACAGGGACCCACCCTTCAGGGCAGTTAAGTGGTTTCATTAAGATTGGCCCAGGACCTCTCCCTACTTAACTCAGACTTAAGTGGTCTCATTTAGGGGGAAGATCTGGATCTGATGTTTCTATAGAGTCTGCACCCTCTACAAAGCTGAAAATTAGTCCAGGACCACTCCTACTTAGCTCGAACTTAAGTAATCTTATTCAACTGGAAATCTAGGCCTGGGGGCAGTGACAACATTGAATTTCATTCAACTGAAACTTCCGTCTCAGATTTCCTATTAAAGGGCAATTTTAAACTCATTTCTTTGCAGAGATCTAAAGTGGCATAGCTTCCTGTCAGGACCCCTGCCTGCTGTGAAGACGTTCTCTTCTCAGTGTTAACACCTCTGTTTATCTCTCTGCCAGGATTTCTCTGCTAAGACCTTTATCTCTCTGCCAGGACTTTGTCACTCAGAAGTCAATCTTCCTAGCAAAAGCTGACTTCTGGAGTGCCAACAATAAACTTACTTTTTGCCAGTCTAATATTTTAGGTTCATGAATTCTTTCACTTTGGACCTGTGCCATCCAAAGAGGGGTTCCTACAATTCTCTGCACCACCACATCATTTGGTTCCCTAACTGTATCACTTTGGCTTCATTAAAGGTGGTCTTTCTGTTGGGACACAATCAATACCAGTCCTTCCTTAGTCTTCGGGCAAAGGGGGAAGGAAGGAAAGAGAGGGCTTCTCTTCCTATATCTCATGACCCTCCCCCCCCCCCAGTAGCACATGGCCAAGAACATGTAGATGCCTAAGGGCTTCTGACACTGAGCCTCAAAATCCTTGACTCCCACTTCTGTTTCCCTCAAGTCTATCACAGCAATCCTGAGAAATGGACATTTCCACTCCTTCATGCAAGTAAGTTTATGAATTTATAAGGACTGAATTGATTGCCAAAAGGAGGTTATTTCTACAACAACAAGGAGGTGACAGAGACTATAGTTAGGATTCTGGAGACGAAAGAACTAGAGTCATGCCTGGCTGGGCAGATGATCTGTGTTTAGGAATTGCTCAAACAGTAGAGATCTGAGGTGAATGTGAAAAATCTTTTGAACAGTGCTATAAAGTTGTCTTTACCTTCCAGGAAAGTATAATTGGAATGCTAGTCCATCAGGAGGCAATTTCAAGTCCCTGTTGACCCTTTCTGTTTTTATGTTTCTTTCTCCAAGTTACCAAACAGTTATAGCATTCTTTCTGGGCTCACTCCACCAACTCACCACACTATGTTCTAGTAGCAACACTGTGGATAGATTCTTAAAGCATAGTTTATCAGCCTCTAGTAGTATGTGTCCTCTTAACAATCAATCAGTAGACTTAATTAACTTTTTTAAAAGGGCATTTACTCAAATGGGATAGCAAATCACAAAAAAATTCTACCAAAAATTTGGGGTGGGGCACATGTTCCCATAAATACACAGCATCTATGGGGAGTGAGAGAGGAGTGGGCACATTTCCTAAAGTACAATGCAAGCGATGCACACATGCAGGGAAAACATGGAACCCAATGCAACTCACAATTCTGGAACAGCATGATTTTAATTTCCTTTATTTCTTTGGAGATTCTTCATGAATGAATAAATGAAGTATTTATTAAATGCTTACTATGTGCAAAGCACAGCACTAAGTGTTGGAAATACAAAGAGAAAAACAAGTGCTGCCCTCAAGGAGCTCACATTCTAATGGGATAAACAATATACATGGAAGATTTCAGCTGCAAGTTATATGGATAGGTCCTACAATCCAGAAAATGCAGCAGCAAAGCAGATACTAATTAATGCCTTTTCTTTAATGTTATTTCTACTGATAATAAAATCACATTAGTTTCCTGTGTTGAAACATTTGACAGCGCCAAGGATTTAGATTGTAAAAACTTTCTTTTCTGGGTCTTTAATAGCTGCTGACAGGCTAGATAATATACAGAAATATACACAGAAATTGCTTCCCAGGATGATGGCTAAGGGCACTCTATTCTTCCTTTTTTTTTTTTTTTTTTTTTAAGGTCTGGGCTGTCTCCATCAAGGTCTAAAAGAAAATAGTGGTCAAGGTGGTGATGGTAATCTGATTTGCTTGGCAGATGATTTTTCCTGCATCTCCCTCAAAATGTCTTGCCATTTCAATTAGGCTGGCTTTCTTGCCCTATAGGTGGCAATTGGCTGGCAGTTGGTGGGGATGTCTGCCTCTTTTACAAAAGAGTCACAAATGATGCCTGTGAATACTGGACTGGAAGCAGCAGTGATGGTCGTAGTAGGTGCTCTGAAAAAAAAGTTTCTTCCCACCCTAAAACAAACTCAGCAAGCCTCTGAGTTATCACGGCTGGAAATATGCTTCCCCAAGCTTCCATGTAGTTCTGTGGACTGGACTCACATAGGTAATATCTTTTATTGGCTCAAGGGCTAGCCTGATGGTCAATCCACCTTCATTATATAGCAATCTTGGGGAGAAAATTTAAAGGGGAAGTTCAAAAAATTGGAGCTATGGAACAAGAAGGGCACCACAGCTAGAACTCTGAAAGAACTCAAGCCAGATCAATTGTACTTCTAAGCTGTTCAGAGAGTACAGAGCTGAGGTTAATGTGAAATAGCTATTGAACAGTGCTTCAAAGTTATCTTTATCTTCCAGGAGAATATAATAGGAGTGATAGGTAAGTGCTTCACGTTTTAAGTATTTAAAGTATTATGTATCCACACTTATGAGTCTTCTGTGTTTTAAACATTTCTGTTGTGGTAGAAGAAAGGAATAAAATATCTGATAGTTCTTCTAAATAGTTAGAAAGGTACTGTAAGTACCTTTCTAAAAGGAAATTTAATCCACTTTAGGGGAGACCCTAAAACATAAACCATCCTTTAGCAAGAAGCCAGAACATACAGAGCCATGACATGCATACCCAACTCCATAGAAGGTACCCCAGCCTAAATGATCAGGAGAGTCTCCTGATTATCCTACTATTATTCATGTGTATATACATATAGGTATGTACATATGTCATTTTTGATGGTTGACCTAAAACATAAATAATTACTCAAAAGACTCAAGAAAATAGTTTCATTAAAGTAAACCCTGCAGTAGTTCATTCAGTGGAATATAATAAAATTTAAAAAGCATCATAAACAAGTGAACTCAATGGGACATGTTTGGTAAACCCAACAACAAAAACTCCTTGGGGAAAAAAAATTTCATATTCATTAAGAACTGTTAGAAAAGTGGAAATCACTTAAGCAAAAAAAAAAAATGTTTAGATTAGCACCTGACCCCATAGACCAAAAAAAAACTCCAAATAGACATGATAGGAATATTTTTTAAATCACCGTTTAAAAAAAAAAATTGGAGGAAAATGGATAGCCACACATGCCATGGGTGAAACAAGAGATGAAGATCATAAGATGAAATAGACAATTTCAAGTATCTGTAACTGAAAAGCTTTTGCACAAATAAAAACAACATAGCTTGGATAAGAGGGGAAACTTATCAAATAGGGAAAATTTTTTGCAGTAAGTATCTCTAATAAAGATTTGGCATCTAAGATTTATAGGAAATTAACAAATATATAAAAAACAATAGCTACTGTCAACAGCTAAATGGTCAAAGAACATGAAATGTTTTTTTCAACAGAATTAAAACCTAAAAATTAAATTAAATTTATTAAAATTAAATTAAAACAATAATGATATTTCATCTCATACACAACGAACTGGCAAAGGTGACAAAAGAAGGAAATATTCAAAATTGAAGAAAGGCAAACTTAAATAATGCTACTAGGGCTGTGTACTAGTCTAACCTTTCTGGAAAATAATTTGAAATTTCTCCCCCCAAAATTACTAAAGTGTCCATACCCAATGACATAAAAAGGTTATATATGGATAGGAACACTTTTTGTGGTAGCAAAGAACTAGAAACAATGTAGGTACCTATCAATTATGAAATTATCTAAACAAATTATAGTGGGTGATTGTAATGAGTGAACAAATATGGGGAATACTTTAAGGAAACTGGGAAGAATTAACTGATGCAAAATAAAGGAAGCGGAACCAGGAAAACTATATGCACAGTGACTGCAAAGAAAAAAAAAAGATTCCAGAGAGGAAAGAAGAAAATGTACTTCCATCCTTTCATTGGCAAGGTGAGGGACTATAGGGATGGAATATTATATACACAATTGCTGTGTCAAATATTTTTGCTGAACTGCTTTAAAAAAAAAATCTTTAGTCAATAAAAGCAACTTTTAAAGAAAACTACATGGTTTTATGATTAAACTTGAAATATTGATATTTTGTTGCAAAAACATTTTGGAAAAATACAAATGCCAACCTGCACAACTCTAGCAGCCATATTTTATAGAAAGCTCACATAAGACATGGCACTGGAGGTTAAATTATCATGAGATTTCACTGACATACAAATTCTTACATGAGAAAACTCCCTCTACCACTACATTACAGGCACCTTCTCTGGAGGTCTCAGAGGAGTCTCAGAGAGTTGTCTGGAAAACCTAGAGGTTAAATGATTTGCCCAGTGTAACACAGCCAGAGTGGATCAGAGGCAGGACTTGAACCTGGGTCTTTTTGGTTCTAAGGCCAACTCTCTTTCTCTAGGCCACACTGCCTATTCTATGGCATATTATAGTAAGAACACATTTATATGGGACTTCTGGCTCACAAAACACTTTTCAAATATAACTCTAGTCTATTAATTACATTATGATCCTCATTTGGGAGATAAGGAAACTCAATGTGAGAGAGGGAAAGGGGCTTACCTCCCAATTACACAACTAGCAAGTGGCAGAATTCAAACCCTATATATACAAATGTGTGTGCATCTGTGTGTGTATATGGATGTAGGGTATGAGTATAGGTGGTAGTGTATGAGTAAATAGGTTCTCCAGAAAACATTTTCATTTCTTCTAGGAGGTGAGATTAGGATTTCAGGGTTGATATTTACAGCATCTTAGTGATTTACTGAACTCTCCATCACTAAATATGAAAGCGCTGACATAAGGCCATCTAATATAGCTGGTACCTGTATGATATTCCCCACAAGTAGTCATCCGGTATTAGCTTAGAATACCTCAACTGAGATGGGACCCATCACCTCCCAAAACAGTTCAATGCACTTTTAAGAGCTCTAATTGGCAAGAAGTTTTTCCTTACATAAAGTCTAAATCTAACTGTGCAATATTAATCCACTGTTCCGAATTTTGTCCTCGGGGCCAAGCAGAACCAATTTAATGCCTCTTTTACTTGACAGGTCACTCTTCTACTACCTTGAGGTAGCACTCATGTTCCCCTTGAATCTCCAGCCTAAACATCCATAAACATCTAGCAAAGTTGGACTTCACATAAGGAACTATGTGAAGACCGTGTATTTTTAAATCAGCAGGAGTCCGGAGTTCAGGTTAGGGGAAAATCGTCAGTCTTTATTCTCAGTGAAGAAGGATCGGAGGTGGAAGAGAATCGGCGATAGCAATGTGTGCAGCTGAGTCAAGAAGCTAGCTAGACCCGCAGCCACACGACCAGCAGCTAGGAGAATGGAACCCAGGCCCAATCTCTCCCAGCTTCTCTTCCTGTTCCTCTCTCTGCCTCCCCCCACCAAAATCGTCATTTCCTCTACAACACATCAGGACTTGCACGGAGAGTGGGCAGGGACCATTCTTTATCCAATCATGTATATTAATAGAGTATAGCCCAATGACTATTTAGCCTCCCGTACTTGGGACCTTAGTGCATCAACTCAAACCTCAGCCCATTACAGAACTATATATAATCCAAGTGGATTTTACCTCCACTGATTTGAGTTCAAATTTTTTTTTTCTAGAGGACAAAAAAATAAACACAAAGATTAACATCATAACTAAGGATACTTAGCTCATGCTTCTTTCTTCCTTCCCTCTACCTCTGCCCCCTAATTCAAAGTCTATGCTTCCTTCAAAAACCACTTCAAATAGAAACTGCTCAATAAAGTCTTCCCAGACTAATCTCAGATCAACAGGATCTTCCTCCTTATTTTGAATGTATATAGCATTTATACTTTTGCACATTTGTTTTTATACTATCTTGAACCATTTGCTAATTACCTTATGTGGATAACTTGTTGACTCCACTGGATTGTAAATGCCTCAAGGCTGGGAATCATACTTTGTCAACTAGCATCACATCCCTCCCCTCAACTTGTAGTAGGAAATAGGTATATTTAAAAGCTTGCTGAAATTCACCAAGGGGGTGGGGGTGAGGGAAAACTAATCATTTTCAGAGATCTAACACAGTACCTGGTCCTGACCCAGCTGTTTTTTGTAGTTGTTGTTGTTGTTGTTGTTTTGGAGTGATAGACTGATATCTGCCTTTCAATCATAAAAGAAGAGAGAATGAGTTCACAGGACAATGGAGAAAACCCATGGGGGGTTAGCTGAATGGCATTTTCATTGTCATACTCATTAACAACAGAATTCCAAATGGTATTCTAGGGGCAGCATGAGTCTGAAAAACAAATGCAAGTAAAGAATACCCCAAAGATCTTGTTTTTTAAAAATACTGATGTGTATCAGATGTTGACACAACTCTGAAAGCTAGACAATGCGGTAGCCTCTAATGAAAACAGGCTGATGAGTCAGAAGAGCTGGATTCCTCTCCATCTCTTTACAAATTTACAATGCTGTGACCTTGATCAAGTCATACCCCATCTAAGCATTCTGGGTCTGCTTTTTCATCTTAAAGTGAGGGGGTTGGACTAGAGGATCTCCAAGGTCCCTACCCACTCTAACATTGTGTAGTATGGGATTCTTTCCCCTCTCTGACATTCTAGGTTCTGAGGTCCCTTCTGACTAGGACATTCTATTTGCAAAACAAAAACATCAATAACTTGGGCATTTAGTGATTACAAGCAAGTTGAGTCATTAGCACAAGAATAAGAGATATCGGAGAAGCTCTGGGCTTACTATGCAGTGTACCAGAAGTATAGTGTTCTTAAGACGGTACCCAGGAAGGACCTCACGCAACATGAAAGCTGCCAAAACAAAGCATCTTAACTCAAAAACTATCTGGGTGTTGACAGACTTGACAGAACCACTAAAGATTCCTCATCACAAAAGCCACCAATCCTTTTACAACCTTAACACTTAAAGGAAACTCAAATTCGTTTCTCCTTGTATTGCTTTGTTTTCTTGATTCTTCTCAGTCATATGATGCTCTGGCTTCTTAGTGTGCTGAAAAGACCTGGGTCCAAATGCCATCTCAGGCACCTATTAAACGATCTATCCAGGCAGGTCTTGATGTCTCTGTTAACAACTCCCTAGGACTCATCCATCAAGTCAAATGCAATTGCAATCTGCGTAGCTACCTTTCCCCTGGAACTCCCAAATGACAACTGCAATAAAACCAACTCTAACCTGGCAAAAATGCAAGGCTCAAGAAAGAGAGGTGAGTTTTTCCTAAATCTTACTGAATATGAGAGTGGTTGTCAGAAAGTCCACAGGTAGCAATTGCCCTCAAAAGTGAGAGGCCGAATAGTAGCCGGGCAGCAGCAATAGCTAAGGCTTCCAAAGAACCGAGAAGCAAGGATGTTCGGGAAACAAGTACCAGATCAGGGTACTAGGGACTCTGGCAGCAAATAGTTGTGTAATCTTGGGCATGTTAAAGAAACAAAACCTAAAACAAATCATAAACAAAAACGAAAATAAAAAATCCCAATCCATCACCTTGAGTTGGACGACACAACAGTAGCTCTTGGGTCCTAAGATCCCTTTACCATATCTGACCCGCTGAGTTTTGTGTTCAGGTCTTTGCCCACAACGTCTCTAACATTCTATATAGCAAGGCAACTGAAGCATTCTAGCATTTATCAAGCAGGTCCTCCGTGGGCACTGGGTCCGAAAAACACTCCAGGCCGAGTCCCGAGTCCCTTTCCAGGTCTGACATTCTCTAATCTCTAAGTCACCTCCACTGGACTCCAAAAACGAGTGCCAGAGGCCTCGAAGCTGCCAGGTCTGTCCCGGGGGCAGCGAGGGGCAGAAGAAGGGGTTGTTGCCACAGCTACCATCGCAGCAGCTCGCTATCCCGGAGAGCCGGGAAAAGTGAGCGAGCGCCCTCGGGGCCGGGGGAGGGAGGGAGAGAGGGAGGGGGGCGGCTGCTACTCACCCCCGCTCTCCTACGTCCCTGTCGTCGCCCCACTCGCGGCAACCCCAGCAGGGGGGCAGGGGCGGGGGCGGGGGCGGGGGCGAGGGAAGGAGGCGGCGGCTCTGGCGTCCGCGGGCGAGTGCAGGGGGCGGCCAGCGGGGAGGGGGCCGGGCCGGGCCGGGCCGGGCCGGGCTGGGCTGGGGGAGTGCGAGGAGTGCGCGGGGGCGCGCGCAGGTTGCGGGCGCGCGCCGCGACACCCAGGCGGGCTGGCGGGCGGGCGGACGCGCAGGGGAGGGAAGCGCCCTGCGCTCGCCGGCACTACCGAAGCCAGCACCATCGACGGATGGGGGGCGGCTGCCGGCCGGCCGGCTGCCCCGACCCTCCCGCGGGACCTAGGCCCGAGCCCCGGGCGGGAGCGCCGGCTGCGCCCTCGCCCTCGAGCCCCGGCTCCCGGCCCTCGGCCCCGGCGGCCACACAACGGCGGCGGCGGTTCCCTCGCGGGCCCGCGGCCGCAGCCGCATCCTCTTCCTCCTTCTCCTGCCTCCTGCCTCCTCCTCAGCAGACACACACGCTCGCACACACAGGCTCATACACACTCACACACTTACATACACACACGCGCGCACACTCACACACACATAGCCTCGCTGCCACCGCCGCCGCCGCGGCGGCCGCCGCCGCGGCTCCCTGGCCGCCGTCGCCTAGCAACTGCGCGCATGCGTCTTCTCTCCACTCTCCCCTAGCTTCCCCGGCTGTGGGCTCGCTCCCGAAGCGCTGCCCAGGCTCCAAACTCGGAGGTCGGAGCGGGGGGGAGGGAGGTGGTGCTAGGGGGCTCCTTTGTCTGTCACGGACGTACGGATGGACGTGGACTTGCTCTGTCATAAAACGGCACAGCTAGAAAGGAGATGAGATATCATTGAGATCAACTCTTTGGGAAATGAGGAAACTGAGACCCACCGACGACAGGAAATAAATTGCCCAAGGTCATGCGTAGACGGCGGAGGAGAGATTGGAACGGAGGCTCTCTGATTCTCCAGTCCAGAGAAAAGGGCATCGAATCTGGGGGTCAGAGGACTTGGGTTCAGATGCTTCCTATGAGGATTATAGTTATGGAACCTTGGGCAGATCACCTCTCTGAACCTCAGTTTCCTATTCTCTAAAAAAAAAAAAAAAAGGGGGGGGGTAAATCCAACTAGCCCCTGAGGCCCGTTCCAGCTTTAGTTGCAAGATCCTATGTGTGACCCTGGGCAAACTTCATCCCGGTCTCTGGGCCTCAGTTTCCTCCTCTGAGAGGAGAAGGTGGCCCCTTCTTTACCGTCTGAGGTTCTTTCTAGCTTTCAATCTGGGGTCCAAAGTCAAAGAATCGCTGAGATCTCAGCCTTGGAAGAGACATTAGAGACCAGTCATTTGCAGAAGGTCACTGGGGCTGTTCACGGAAGATCCAAGAATTGCATCCAAGATTTGTTGGGATTAACTTCGTTGGGTTTACTATTAGGAGTGCCTGCCCAGGCCAGGGGTTCCCAGCCAGACTTGGGTTTCCTAAACTGCTGCCTTCAGGCAGTAAGGATGTGCATTTCAAAAACCCTTTAAAGTTTTCATGACCACAACCCCATAGACACCTAAGGAAAGTAGTAATATACCTATTTTACCGAAGAGAGTTTACATGACCTCCTGAAAACCCTTATTTCTAAATTCCATTTGTACATATTTTCACAAGAACAATATGTCTTTGTAGTATACGTGATAACCAGGGGAACTGGGTTTAAATACCAATCTGCCACTTGCTCGCTGTGTGGCCTCCAATAAGACACTTATCTGGGCCTCAGTTACCTCATCTGTTGGACTAGGCGTCCTTCAGGCCCTTGAATCTTTGAATACATGTGGCCCAAAAAGCACAGCCAACTTCAAATTGGTATTCTTTCAACTAAATTACACACAGCATGAGATAATCTCTAGCTACAAATGTACCTGAGCTCAAAGGCAGACCCCCTCCCCCATGTGCTAATTAATTGAAAGAAGCCTGAACTATCTTCATCTTTATCTCACATCCAAAGACAGGTGAAAAAGAAATAGGAAAAAAGCAAGCCAGCAAAGGCAATCAACCAATTCATCAACCATAACCAGCAAGTAATACTCCACACCCATAGGTCCCTGCCTCTGCAAAAAGAGGGGGGAAGTATATTTTTTCATTTTTTTTCTCTAAGGTCAAACTTAACTTTGTGTTAAGTTTTTTTGAATCTTTATTCTTTTCCTTTTGGTCTACCCATCAAGATTATTATAGTCACTATATATGTCTTTCCTATTTCTATCTACTTTACATCATTTCATAAAATTTAGAGCTGGAAAAGTCTTTTTGTTGTTCAGTAGCATCCAACTTATTGTGACCCCATTTGGAGTTTTCTTGACAGAGATACTGGAATCATTTGCCATCTCCTTCTCTGCTCATTTTACAAATTAGCAAATTGAGCCAGACAGGGTTAAATGACTTACACAGCTAGTAAGTGTCTGAGACTACATTTGAAATCAGGTCTCCAGGACTGCAAGCTTTATCTACTGCAAGCTGCTTTACCTACTGTAGGCCACCTCAGTGCCTGGAAAAACTTTTAGAGACTTTCTAGTCCAACCCTGCTGAGTATACAGATGAAAAAAAACTGAGGCACAGAAAGATTAAATGACAAGTAGAAAGTGGGAGAGATAGGATTCAAATCCAGGCCCTCTGATTCCATATCTGATGTCCATACATAGACAGTCTCAGCTCAAATCCCATTTTCCCTAAGAAGCTTTTCCTGGTCAACTTAATGCTTGTTAGTACTAGGACACTAATACATTATTGATGGAGTTGCAAAATAACCCAACCATTCTGGAGAGCAATTTGGAACTATGCCCAAAGGGCTATAAAACTGTGCATATGCTTTGATCCAGCAGTGCTTCTACTGGGCTTATCTCCCAAAGAGATCATAATGGAGGGAAAGAGACTCACGTGAGGAAAAATGTTTGTGACAGTTCTTTTTGTAGTGGCAAGAAACTGGAAACTGAGTGGATGCCCATCAATTGGAGAATGGCTGAATAAATTATTTTATATGAATGTTCTGGAATACTATTGTTCTAGAAGAAATGATGAACAGATTTCCCGCTTTCTTTTGTTTTAGAACATAGGTGGTCACGCCCTCCCTGACTTCTCAGGGAGGGAGGTGAAAACACCAAACCAGATATTGTTAGCGGGTTTCCTCTGGGCCTAAGGGTCTTACTTGCAACTGGTATACATAAATTCATCAGCATGAGCGGTATTACACAAGCACATAGTAATATAACACAGGTTAGTAGTGATGTAACAAACAACATGAGGAATCATACATGTCCTAGAAGGAAAGTATATAAATAACAATCACACATATAGCTCCTTCAGCAGCCAAGAGATAGTCCAAAACCAACCTATTGTCCATTACATCATGTGTCAGGGAATCCAATGATTACTGCAAGTTTTGAAGTCCTGCAACAGTCTCATTATCAGCCATGCTCTTTCAGTGTCAGATGTTTCTTAGGTCCTCTTTGTTTCGAGGTTTTTTTTTTTCTTTTTCTGTCTCTCTCTGATGAACAAGGGGAATACAGCTAGACTCGTTGTCACCCATCTGATTCCTTCTCCATCTGTGGAGATACAAGCAAACCCTCTTCCCCCAAGCAGTTAATCTATCTGGTCCCTTCCATTCACCACTTTCTGGATCTCTCCACATCACCTGCTGATTATATTGGAGCTGCCCTTCTGTTGGGTTATAAAACCTGTATTCTCCCCAATTGTAATCCCTTTCTCCCATCGAATTACTTTTCGGCTGATTGATCGTGTCTGAATATTGAGCTTCTAAAGACTCTCTGGGTGTAACATCAGCTGCCATCATGCCCCACCTGTTTTTGGCCTGTGCCCTGGAGATGGGCCCCGCCTCTGGTTTCCCTGAGTCAATCTACATTCTGATGCCCAATGGTAGCCTCTGTTGCATTTTGGACATAGGGTTTTGGGTCTTGTTCTCTCATGCTGTCTTCTCACTCTTTCTCTATGCCAACATTGAGCTTTCAGATGCCCTATTTTACCACACTGAAAGCACTGATGAGTGTCTCTGGAAGTCCCTTGCCAAAAGGGGCCCTGTCTTCCCATGTTCTGCATCATAGCCTGGGTATAAAAGGCATTTGTGCTCACTGTGGCACAGTGTCTTATGATCTCCTCTAAAGGAGCATCTTTGTGTAGTCCTACTATAATTCTTCTATAAACCTTATTAGCATTTTCCTTAGCAAGTTGTTTTATCATTATTCCTGTTGCTGCATTTTCACCAGTACTTCGTATGACAGCTGTCTGCAGATGTCCCACAAAATCAGCAAAGGGTTCATTTGGACCTTGTGCTATTTTCATGAAGGCTTCCCCTCTATCTTGTTTTCCTTGGATGGTGCCTCATGCTTTGAGAGCAACAGCAGCAGCAGCAGCAGCAGCAATTTGCTCATATGCTATCAAAGAGTAATTAATCTGTGCTGACGTGTCTGCATAATGACCTACACCTGCTAGTTGATCAAAGGTGATTCGTATATTAACTCCAGTTTCCCTGTTTCATTGGTCTTATATTCTACAGAGTTCACTGTACTCCAAAAACCACAAGTTTTGTCCAGGTTCTAAACATGTCTTTGTATAGATTTCCAATCACTAGAGTTTAAAATTTCAAAAGCCAAATTCTCTAATACTATCTTAACATAAGATGATGTATCCCCATAAAGAGTGCAACCCTTTTCCAGATCTTTGATAATTTCCAAATCAAAAGGAGTGTATCTTCTCCTGGCTTGACCTGAAGAACCAAATTCTTCAATCATAGGGTATACTTTTATTCTTAAATCAGATATACCCTGTCCTTTTTTTTTTTTTTTTTTTTTTTTTTTTTTTTTTTTTTTTTTTAGCTTTAGCTAGGCCTTTTGTAATCTTGTCATAGGGGGTGGACAAAGCTGCTTCATGGGTGGTGCTGATTGTATCACTGCCCCTCCCCCTCTTCCTTCTCCCTTCACCCATGAAGGGCTAATTGAGGGGGATGGGTCAGGGAATGGGGAACTCCCAATGGCTCCTGTTGTGAAGGACCACACTCCTTAATTTCATCAACACTGTACTTAACTCCTTTCTTGTCTAATTCTTCATGATTTTCAGCTATTTTGCCAATACCATCCCCCTCCTTTTTCCTTATTCTGATACTTATGTAATTCCATAAAGCCAATTGTATTGTTTTATAGATATGTTTCTTCTGGAATTGAATCAGAACCATTATCATTGTAATATTCAATTAGTTGCTCTCCCACTAGTTTCCATTTATGTGCCTCTAATTCTTCTTCCTTGGAGAACCAAGGAGACATGCATTCTAATGTTTCTAAGAGTTCACCAATCTGCTCCCAAGTTACAATCAAACCTTGTTTTTTTATTAGCCTAACTATGCTTTTTACACACTTCCCTTGGGGTGGGGAAGGTTTTTTTTGCTAATCATTTGTTCCATTTCAGCTGAAACACTAGTTTAGCCCTTACCAAAGTTTCCTGCTTGTCTATTTTTGTACTCACCTTATTTCTGGGTCACAGGGATTTCTCCTGAACTCACAATCGTGTCGTAGGTCTTTAGTCCACGTTTGGGTGCCAAAATGTAATGTTTGGGCTAGCTTTCTGGAGGTTTCGGGACCAGTTTTGGTATCAACAGAATAATCCCCACAAGAATAGTCAGGAATAAAGTCCAAAGTCTTTATTATCTCCTTCACAGTCTATCTCCTTCACCTGGGGCCAGGCTAGCTTTCTGGGGGACCTTCAGATGGGCCTTGGTCTTAGTGGAGAAATGCAGGAGGCAGGAGAGCCACCAGGATAGTGAGAGATGGAATGTCTCTCTTCCAGTCCTTGTTGGCTCTTATATACCTTATTGTAATTATATCATTACAGCATACTGATTATTGTGAACTTAGACAACCTTTACATCACCATGCTAAGTACTAAGTATATATGTAAACTAGATAACCATTGTCTCATCAGTTCCTCTGAATTAACACTTTGTCTCAAGTATACTTCTCCAGAGCTTTGGCTCTCTACACAGGTTGATTTCAGAAAGGCCTGGGAAGTCTTACACAAACTGATGCTTAGTGAAGTGAGCAACCAAGAGAACATTGTACACAGCAACAAGATTATGTGATGAGCAACTGTGATGTAGTCTTTTCAACAATGAAGTGATTCAAGGTAATTACAATAGACTTGGGATGGAAAAAGCCAATGCATCCAGAGAGAGAATTATGGAGATTGAATGTGGATCAGAGCATAGTATTTTTACCTTTTTGTTGTTGGTTGTTTGCTTTTTTTTCTTTCTCATTTTTCCCCTTTTGATCTGATTTTTCTTGTGCAGCATGATGAATATGGAAATATGTTTTAGAAGAACTGAACATGTTTAACCTATATTGGATTGCTTGCTGTCTTGGGGAAGGGAGGGAGAGAGGGAGACAAATTTGGAACACAAGGTTTTGCAAAGGTAAATATTGAAAACTACCTTTGCATGTATTTGGAAAAATAAAATACAATTAAAATGTTTGTTAGTGTTTTCCTTCTGATGTTACCTCCAAATTATTCTTATGTATATCTTGTTTGTTCATTGTTGTTTGCTTATTGTCTCTCCATTAGACTGTAAACTATTTCAGGGCAGAGATTATGTTCCCCCTTCTTAGTATCTCTAGAACTTAGCACTTAGTTCCTGGAACACAGGAATAAGCTTAATAATGTTTGCTGACTTTTGTTGTTGTTGCTCAGTTACATCTCACTCTTCATGACCCCATTTGGGTTTTCTTGGCAAAGATTCTGGAACGGTTTGCCATTTCCTTCTCCAGGTCATTTTATAAATGAGGAAACTGAGGCAAACAGGGTGAGTGACTTGCCCAGGGTCACACAGCTAGGAAGTGTCTAAGGCTGGATCTAAACTCAGATCTTCCTGACTCTAGGCTCAATGCTCTATCCATTATGGTGCTAGAAAACACCCTCTACCAATAGCACCAGATGTGCAACTTTAAGAGTCCTAGAGCTGAAAAATTAAAAGACTTGCTCACTGTTCCATAGCCAATATATGTCAGAGACAGTACTAGAGTCCAAATCTTTCTGATTCCAAAGCCAAGCATCTATCCTCTATACCATGATGCCTCTCCTATCAGAGTATGTGTAGAATTCATTTGAAGGGTTTTATTAAAGTAAGGCTTCCTGGAAGACGTATCATTTGAGCTGGGGAGCAGCAAAATCCAGAAAACTGAGAAGAGATACTCTCTGCAACTTATGCCTATGTGTAAGCTTCTTGCCTTTGGACACAAGATTAAAATAAATTCTGCCTACCCTTTTGTTGACCTCTCCCACGAGACCCTGGGAATCATCCTTCCATGTAGATGCAACATCTTACTTTCTTCTGATTTTGTTTATAATGAGAATGTCAAGATCCCTATGATTATGCTCTTCCTGCTGTGTGTCGATGGACAGAAGTCTTCACATTTAGAGAACCTTCAGCTAAATTAAAATGTGTGGACAGCCAAAAACAGCATGTCTTAGCTCCTTCGGCCCAATGTCTCCACCACTCTGCTACCATCACTGAAGAGACAGAAGAGGGCTCCAAAAGACTGGAGGCCATTTGATGTTATTCTTTGTTTATAGGTTGCCAAAAAGAAATTATCCCCTACTCATAATGAGCCTCTCTGGCTTTAACCAGGCAGGCTCTTGGAAAGCAGACTCCCTGGGTTGCTGAACTCATACTCAGAGGCTTTCTAGCATAGTACTCTACTGCTATAGCCTTCAAGAAGCCAGGGTCACTTATAGGCTGTTATAATAGGACTTTGTGAAGGAGTGAAGTATAAGAAATACATATTTTAAAAATAATAAAAAGAATAAACTCAATGGGTATACAGCCCGGTCCCTTTTTCAAGGGTAAAGCTACCCCATGAAAAGAACCCACATGTGCAAAAACGTTTGTGGCAGCCCTTTTTGTAGTGACAAGAAACTGGAAACTGAGTCGATGTCCATCATTTGGAGAATGGCTGAATAAATTATGGTATATGAATGTTATGGAATATTATTGTTCTGTAAGAAACAATCAGTAGGATGATTTTAGAGAAGCCTGGGGAGACTTACAGGAACATCAGTTCTACAGGAACATCTCACTAAGTGAGATGACCAGAACCAGGAGATCATTGTACATGACAACAACAAGATTATACGATGATCATTCTGATGGACATGGCTCTCTTCAGTAAAGAGATGATTCAAGCCAGTTCCAATGGTCTTGTAATGAAGAGAACCATCTACACCCAGAGAGAAAACTGTGGAACTGAGTGTGGCTCACCACACAGCATTTTTATTTTTTTTGTTGTTGTTTGCTTGCATTTTGTTTTCTTTCTCATTTTTTCCCTTTTTAATCTGATTTTTCTTGTGCAGCAAGATAATTATATAAATATGTATACATATATTGGATTTAACATATATTTTAACATATTTAACATATATTGCATTATCTGTAATCTAGAGGAGGGGGTGGGAGAAAGGAGGGGGACATTTGGAACACAGGGTTTTGCAAGGGTCAGTGTTGAAAAATTATCCATGCATATATTTTGAAATAAAAAGCTTTAATTAAAAAAAGAAAGCTACCCTATGTTCAATGTATGCATCCAATTTATAACTCACAAGTCCTCATCAATTTTTTTTTCCTTTTTCGATCTTATTTTTCCTCATCAATTAAAAAAAATTTAGAGGAGGCCATTAGGGTTATGTGACTTGCCCTGAGTCACACTACTAGTTAGTGTTTAATGTTAAGTGTTTGGACTCAGGTCCTCCTGACTCCAGGGCCAGTGCTCTATCTACTGTGCCACCTAGCTACTCCAGAATAAGGCCAACATGGTCAAGTGACTCACCCAGAGTAACACAACTAGTAAGTAAGTGAGGCCAAATTGGAACTTATAAGAATGAATCCTCCTAATTTCAGGCCCAGTACTCTATCCACTGTAGTACTACCTAATGCATTTTTTAAAACCAGACTTTCCAGAAAGATTGCCATGCTACTAGTCAGAGAAGGAACATTTAGCTAGAACACATGTGAAAAAGGCATAGGTATAGGAAACAACTCACATTCTTGGGGGTCTGTCCCTCCTGGGGCCTATCTATCTCTGAAGCATAAATTGCAAGGTCTTCTGCTGATCCAATCTTTCACCTATATTGCCATATGCTAGTTCTATGCTAGGTTATCTTTGTTCCCACTTGCTGTTTCTCCACTGAATTGCAACCTTTTCCCTATCGAGGAAGGGAATCTTAGCTTTTTTAGTTCATAGCTATCTCAGCAATTTTTGATTCAGCTCTACAAAAAGTCACTCAGAACAACTTACCTGGTAAAACTGAGTGTGAAACTTCAGTGGAAAAATGGGTGTTTAATGAAATAGAGAACTTTCAAGCATTTGTGATGAAAAGACTAGAGCTGAGAAAATTTGACTTTCAAAAACAAGACTCAAGAGAAGCATGAAAAGGAAAACATGAAAAAGCAAGTAGAAGAATCTCAATAAAGTTAAACTATTTGTATTCTTATAGGAGAAATTTATAAAAAAGAAACTAAAGCATTAGAGAAGTCCTTATATGTTGGGTCCATCTTTTTCTTTTCTTCTTTTCTTTTCTTTTTTTTTCTTTCTGTTTCTGTTTCTTTCTGTTTTGAATTTAGTCTATTCTTTGAAAGGAAAGTAAGAAAATTTCTTTCAACTCCCATTAGGTTCCTGGTCCATGCAAATTGTCCCAGGAGCCTTACCTAGGAAGACTGCCAACAGGTACTGCTGACCACTGTTAAACCTCTGATTTTACAGAAGCAAAACACTAAAGAATAAAAGTAAATTTCCCAAAGATATACAACCAGTTAACCATAGAGCCAGGATTTAAATTCAGGCCTTCTCAGTCACAATACAATCTTGAGTTGGGTCAGCTATTACAGTGGACAGTACCAGATCTCGCGTCAGGAAGATTCATCTTCCTAAGTTCAAATTTAGCATCAGACACTTCTTGGTTAAGTGATCCTGGGCAAATCCCATAAACTTATTTGCCCCAGTTTCCTCATCTGTAAAATGAGCTGGAGAAGGAAATGGAAAACCACTGCAGTAGCTCTGCCAAAAAAAAAAAAAAAAACTCATGTGGGGTCACACAAGCAGTTGGACATGACTCAAACAAGTCAACAACAACAACAACAAAAACTAAAGTTAAGGAGTATTGAATGATAGACTAGGTGTCTTTTACTTAAAAACCAACCTAGCTAATTTCAGAGAGACTCATTATGTAAAGCCTTGCTACCTAGAGATTCCTTGTCTTTTTCCTTTGATTACAATAATTTATGAAATGTTTTATTAAAGTATAAAGAGATTGGAATCTGCACCAGTACAGGAAACCTCAATACAGGTGAAATCCTCAGAGCTATAAACCAGGACAGTGTCAACTGAGACTTTTCCCCAAGGCACCAATATAGAGGGGGGCACATTTCTTTTCGGTAGTGATATAGAAACTACATTCTCTACTGGCCAACTCTGTGCTCCCTTGTCCAATTCTTCCTCTATGAGCTTATCACCATTCTCCAGAATCTTTTCCTTCTATATGCTATTCTGGTTGTTCATGCCCTGTTAGGGTACAGTTAGGTCTCTGTTGCCAGGCCACCGCTTCTCCCACATTTCCCATAGCATCTGAGTACACGGTTAGACTGTCCTCTATGCCTCCATTGTTGCCACTCACCCCAGACTACTACCACTGTAGCACCCTCAATATTCTAAAATCTTGTTAAGTATAAACAAGAAAAAAGCAAATCATAATTAATATTTATAGCTTGCCTACTCCAATTTAATTTAGCTACTACCACCACCCAAAAAGATAAATTGTCCTCAAAATTGTTTTATATGAATAAATTAATGAATTGATGAATGATGAATGATTGAGTGAATGAAAAGATTTTATTTAGTACTTATTATATGTTTGGTGCTGTGTTAAGCACAGGGACAACAAATACCAAAAAAAAAAAAAAAAAAAAAAAAAAGAATTCTTGCCCTAAAGAAGTTTTTTTTTTTTTTTTTAAATATTTATTTAAAACTTAAATAGAAAATTGTTCTGTGATTTTAGGGAAAAGTTCGGATCCGCTCCTATAAATGACGCTCTCGGACCCAATCAAAGTGAAAGTAAAATTTAATTATACAATACACGGAATAGAATGTTTACAATAACAATTAATGCAGCAAATAATACATAAAAGACAAAGAATAATGAGGATTATGATTAGGATAGAAGAAAGAGAAAGAAAATACATCACCAATTCGAGGGAGTTCTAAAGCGGCTGGGGGCCCCATTCTGCAGCCTTCAAACTTGATCTGGAAAAGTGGGTCCCAGGCAGATCGTCATCTCCATGGGCGAGGCTCCAGGTAGAAACTGCTTTACCCGCCTTTTATAGGAGTCAGGACAAAGAAGGCTTTGAGCCAAATAAAGACATCATATAAGACAGGGAAGTACCAACAAGGGCTCCAGGTGGTTGTAGTCAAGTGTTGCATCGACAAGGGGGCCAATCCTTATCGACAGCAACTGTTCCAAGGAGCGCCGAGTTCCTGGAATCATGTAGTTGGAGCTAAAACATATGTGGTATGTTCCCAGCTTATAGGTTAAAAAATGGTCAAGTTCTCACGGGAGAAGGAGCTAAAACATATGCTCTTATGGGTGAGAAAATGGTCAAGTTCTCACAGGGGAAGTCACGTCTTATCTTGATTAGGTTGATTCACCATGATTCACATGGTGATTAGGGTCACATGGTTCATATGGAGATTAGGTTCACATGGGGAAAGTCAGATGTTCTTACAATGATTTGAAATGAACTTTATAATGAAATGAACTTTGAAATGAATAATAATATGGAGATTTCTTATTCAACAATAGAAAAAAAGAAAGAGAAAAACATTGTCAGCAGAACATGAGGATTCAAAATATGTAACAATAAACAAGAAAACATATATGATAATAGAATATTGTATTTAGAACTCTTCATCTTTGCTTCCTTGTAGCTTTTCTTTTGTTCTCTGTTGTCCATTTTTTACTTTATCCATTTTTCCCCTTTCTTCCCTCCCACCCCGCTCCAAGCAGGCTACAGTTAAACATGGATATGTGAGGGATATAGAAGACCCTTACCCAAAATGACTCCTCAGGGATCATTCAGTAAAAAACAGAAAAGTTGTTTATTGAAAACCTCTGGAGGATGAGCCATCCCATCATGAGATAAGGAAGAAAAAGCTCATGGTAGGAGACTAAAGAAGTAGTAAAGATACACAGCTTTTATACAAGAAATTACATCACAAGTAAGAGAGCATTGAGAAGGGGCGGGGGAGGCATCTAATTGGTTGTCGCTATTTGGAGAGATTGGAATGGAAGGTTTCTGTTTCCCCCAAATCTCCCGATTTCTAGGAAACAGAAAATCAGGCCTTCAGGCTTAATCAAGCAGATAGTGATCCAGGTAATAGACTAAATATCGATAAATGTCAAATACTGATAAATGTCATCAGCTCAGGTTAAGTAAATATGTTTCTAGCTGGCCAAGGCTCAAATAAATATGAGCCTGTACATATTATACAGGTCATAGGGGAAACACAGAAATAATGAAAATAAAATACAGAAAAAGAATTCATACATTCCTGTAAGTTATTCACTTTATCTCTATTCCACACAGATATATTTATGTATGTGTGTGTGTATATATAGATACACACACATATATGTATATATAGATACCTATAATCATACATACATGTGAATATATATTCATATATATCTATATAAGGTTGTAAAATGCTTATTTGTTCTGTTTCCTGAAGGTGGATAGCATCTGCTTCTTAGGTCCAAGTCTTTCCATATTTTTCTATATCTACCAATCATTATTTCCTGTGCCACAGCAACATTCAACCAGTATATTATTTAGTTGTTTTGAATAATCTAAAACAATATTAATATGTAGGTTTCTCTCATTTATAACTTTGACTTTGAGATCAATAATTACTACCCTTACTTTTTTTTCTAGTAAATTCTACTCCCAATCATTATCGTTTTTGTGTATAGCTTTTCTTTCCTATCCTTGCTAACTCTTCTACTTTACTTCTACTCACTAGCTTGCCTTGTTATATTCCTTAATCTCTCCCTTATCCTCTCCCCATACCCTTTCCCTCCTTCTTTATCCCATTCTCATATACGCCATCTTATTATATATATATATATATATATAATATATAATATAGTTATACTATATATATATATATATATATATATATATATACTATATAATATAGTTACATCTTTAAACCATTCCTTATATAAGTAGGATCTCAGAACTACCAGACCTCCCATCTAATTCCTCTGTGTCAATGCTTGCTCTTGCACCTCATTCATATAACATGATTACTTTTTACTTTTTCTTACATGGTTTTGCTTTCTAAAATCACATCATATTTGGCTCTACCCAATCTTTCTTTTGAACTACCCAATTACTAATGACAACTTTAGACCTATGGTTTACATTTTTACATATAAAATGTAATCAATTTGTTCTTATTGAGTCCCTTGAAATATCCCTTTTATATTTACCTTATATTTCTCATTGTGTCTTACATGTCAAATTTTCTATTCAAGTTTTTTTTTTTGGCAACAAAATCCTTAAAGTATGGCATTTGTTGAATATCCTTATTTTTGGTCAGGATTATGGTTAATTTTGCTGGATATGATACTTTTGATTGCAACCCTAGTTCTTTTAAGCTTTGACATATAGTATTCCAAGACCTGTGGTCTTTTGTTATAGTCACTGATGGGTCTTGTTTGGTTCTAATTTTAATTGGATTATTTATTGTTTTTTTTTTTTTCCTTTTGACTTTTTTTCTTTGACTTGCATGAACTGATGCTAAGTGAAATGAGCAGAATCAGGAAATACACCAACAAGAAGATTATATGATGATCAATTCTGATGGATGTGGCTCTCTTCAATAATAAGATGATTCAAACCAATTCTAATTGTTCAATGATAAAGAGAGCCTTCTACACCCAGAGAGAGGACTGTGGAAACTGAGTGTGGTTCATAGCATAGCATTTTCACCCTTTTTGTTGTTGCTTGCTTGCATTTTATTCTGCTTCTTTTTTTTTACTGGTTTTATTTGATTTTTCCTTGTGTGGCACAATAATTGTATAGATATCTATGCATATATTGGATTTAACATATATTTCTACCATGTTTAGCATATATTGGACTACCTGCCATCTAGGGGAGGGCGTGGGGGAAGGGAGGGAAAATTGGAACACAAGGTTTTGCAGGGGCTAATGTTAAAGAATTGTCCATGTATATGTTTTAGAAAATAAAAAGCTTTAATAAAAAATTAATTTATTAATTAAAATTTTCTTTTTGATCTGGAAGTTTTAAAATTTAGCAGTGATATTCCTGTAAGTTTTTTTCATAGGATCTTTTTCAAGTGGTGATCAGTGGACTTTTTCCCTACTTTTCCCTCTTGTTCTAACATCTCAGGACAATTTTCTTTAATTATTTCTTGTATTATTGTGTCAAGATTCTTCTTTTGATCATAGCTTTCAGGTATTCATTTATTCTTAACTTTTTTCTTCTTGATCTGTTCTCTAGATCTGTTGTTGTTGTGAACAACAACAATAATTTTCTTCATTAAGACTCTTTTTTCCCTCAATCTCATTTGACTTTTAAAGTCTTTTTTGAATTTTTCCATGAATTCTTTTTGGAAAGGTGACCAACATTACTCTTTGGGATAGGAGAGGCTTTTTAAAATTTTAGTATTCTCCTCTGAAGATGAACTCCGGTCTTCCCTATTCCCAAAATAATTTTAAATATAGTTGGGTTCTTTCTCCTTCTCCTGACCATTTAAAAAAAGAAGAACTTGTTAGTATAATTAACTCTACTCCTGGAGTGAGGGGAATGATGCTTCTGGATCAGGTCCTCCTTCCATTCTTTCCTGTGGCCTAGAACTGAAACCAAGTACTTCACCTTCCTGTAAGTACCCAAAGTCAGCAGTATCCCTGCCCTACTGCTTCTGTACTCACCTTGAGTGTGCTGGTTCCTTCTCATCCAAGACCCTACCTCTGCAGCACAGCTGGACATTGAATACCTAATCAGCAGAGATTTCTTTCCCTCAGTATTTTTGGACTCAATCCCAGGACTCCCCACACTTTCCTGGAGGTGCAAGTTACTATGATTGGGGCCACACTAGCCCCAGGGTTCACTGATGGTTGTTTCAGTGGAAATAGCCAGATGTTTACACTTGAAGTGAGCCAACTCTCAGTCTTGTTTCTTTCTTTATATCTTCTCCCACTATCCCAGGAGGACCATCATTAGGCCCCAACTCCTATTTATTTTTAACCTCTCAATATTTGCCCTGAGGCACAGTTTAATTTCATTTGTTGGGGAAATCTGGAGAGCTTGGAATTTTCTGACCTACCCACTCATCTTCCCAGAACTGTCTCCACAGAGCTTATTTTCTAAAAGGAGAAGACAATACATGAACACATATGTGCACATGCATCTGAGCATGTGAACATACATACACAATACACACATGCATCTTTGTATACACATACATTAGTATACATATTAAAGATAAATATATATTAATTTATATAGCTATCTATCTATCTATACCTATCAACAGATAGAGAGACAGACAGATAATGTGTGGGACAGTGACCCTTATGCAAATTAAAATCAGAGAATCTTAAGGTAGAAAAGCAAAACAAAAAAATTTATTATATTTGAGAAAAGCAAAAAAAAAAAAAGATTTATTATGATCTCATGAAAAAGAACAACTCTTAACAGACAAGGTGTCTGAGTAAAGGAGTGCAAAGCACAAACTGCAAAACACAAGATTTATAGACCAGAAGACCCCACCCTCACCCCTGACCTTTTTTCTCATTGTCTGGGGGAATCCAGGCTTACACTCTAAACACGCAAGTCTATCTCAGAAACAAAAGAATATTAGTAAATAAACTCTTAATTTAAATTTCTCTAGAGAACTGCTATACGAGCAGATATTCTTGGAGGAGAGACAGGTAATGCTGATTTGGAGGTAAAAGTGGGAAAGTAGAGAAGAGGAGTTTATCAGCTTTCAACATTCAAAAACCCAGAGGTGAAGGCTAGAGCAGAGAATCATGGACAAGAGATGGCTAGTGTGGGTCTGGGTTACGCTAGATCTGAGTTAGAAAGAGATTCAGTAGACCTAACATACTAGAACATAGCACACTAGCAGCCAAATTAAATAAACAAAAAACAACTAAAACGTGAAGTTTTATCAATCAGTGATTGAGTCATGGAAATGGTCAGCTCTTTGACAATCCCTTCATTTTACCTTCTTGACCTTTTTTGTGCTCCCTGGTCCTGAATCCCTGCTCTAGCAAATAGCCATTCAGATAGTCAATGAATATTATTAAGCACCTACCATGTACTAGACGTTGTACCAAACACTGGGATGCAAAGAAAGGCAAGAGACAATGCTTTCTCTAAAGGATCTCAGAGTCTGATGAGGGAGACAATTTGCATGTCAATATATAGAAATAAGCTATAAGCAGGATAAATGGGAGTGAATCAACAGAGAGAAGGCACTAGAATTTAGGGGGATCAGGAAAACCTTCTTGTGAAAAGGTAAAATTTTACCTAGGACAAAGAGATAAGGAGTGAGAAAATCCCAGGCATGGGGTACACAGCTAGGGAAAATTACCAGGGTTAAGAACTGGAAGGTTTTGTGTGAGGAGGCCAGTGTCACTAAACAGCAGACTGGTGAGAGGCAGGAAATTATCTGATGGGAATGTAGAAAATTCTAGACATGGAGGATTGGAGCAGAGAGCAAAGTGGCCATAGTCTAAGCACAATTGTAATCTGAGTCAGGGACTCACCAATCCAAAGGGAAAAATCATAGGGTGGAAGCATCTCCAGGATGAGAAGGCTTCTGGTGAATTCTGAAGTCAAAGTAAGGAATAGAGCTTTGCCTCTCATTACTCCACAGACACTTGGTACCAACTTAGCTTATTTTTTTTTCAGATGATCACACCCTTTTATTCCAAGTCTGAACTCATCTTCTCTGTCCTGCCCTTCTTCCTACCTGAAGGTTTGATGAATCATCACCAACAGTCTGTAAAGTTCAATACTTTTGAAGAGGTTTAGAAAATTTTTATACATTTTAAAGTCATCCTTTCCCCCCCAATATAAATAAATCCATCTTCAAATTATTTTTCAAAGAACCTATAAGGACTTACATTATGAATTATAATATTTGTGGTTGAAATGAAGGAATTGAGAAAATAAGCAATAACTAAAAGAATGAAGAAAATTATAGCAAGTTCTTGAGCAGGAAGAGTTGGAGAGGGTAGAGAGAGATGTGTCACTGGGGTGACTCAACCCAATTTTTTTTTTATGAGTGGTGCACAAAGAGAGAGATCAAGGGAAAATGGCTATAGTTCCTGTTAAATCTATATTAAATCAGTTAAATAAACTATTAAGAACAAGATATTTGTCAAAACAGAGTTATAAATAGCATAGATGTGATGCCTTGCTCCTGTCATATGCATTATGGTTATCCTATCATATCAAATCCCATCAAGATTATCCTAAATTTATCTCTAGTATGTCTGTCATTCATTGTTACAGGAAATGGTGAGTAATGCTTTGAACTATGCGTAGCCCTTACAGTGAGCAGGTTTCAAGTAAGACCTGGACACTACTCTTTTACATGGATTCATTCAATACTGGCTCTCTACTTATTTTCCCCCTTTTTTATTTAGAAGATGAAGTCTATGAACTTCAGTTCCCATAGTTGACAATTGAAAAACATACCATAAAGGACAAAAGGCTGGGTCAATGAGTATAAGAATGAACACATGCAAGAGGAAAAAAATGCAAAAGCATAAAAGTCAGATTATTTACAGGATTTATCTTTTTAACCACTCAAATATTTGGTTTGCTATACTATTGGCATCAATTCCAGGGACACTATTTTTTGCCATGTTTTCTGCAAAAGCAGCTAAGATATATCCCAAGCAAGGATGGAATTATGTATAGCTCCGTTTATTCTGTTCCTTATTTGAAGCCGTATTACATTGATGGTATCATGATCCCATCTATATAGAGTTACACATACATAAGTGAATCTATAATCACATTAGTTGTTATCGAGTTCCCAAATTGTTCAGATGATCCTTGAATCATATTAATGATTGTTCCATTAACTTTAGTCCTTGTTTTAATTCATTATCTATATCAATTTGTTCTTTAAGAGCTTGTCATACATTTTTTACAAATTGATCTGCAAATTGGGCAGTCTGAATTGATTCTGTTAGAGCTGTAGCTGAAGTGGCAAGTGATGTAATAATGGCTATTACTGCTAGAACCCCCAGCAATGAGTAATCCAACAAATCTCTTTTTCCTACTTCTATTGTTTTCTAATTTGTTTATGTTATCCCAAGCCTGGTGACCTGCTGACCTGTACCAATTGTGATTAATCTTAGAAGGCACCATCACATAGGATGGGTGTTCAATAACAAGAGCCACAGGTAGTGAATTAAAAGTAAGACATTGGATTAAAACATAATTGTAATGTTTTACAATATATCCTCCTAGCACATTCATGATTAGGATTCCAATGCCATTTCTTAAAGTAGTACCTGTAGTTAGAAACATCTGTGGATATTTTAAACATGCCTGTATAGTATATTACTGAAGGGTCTGAAAACATCATGGGATCCCATATCTGAGAAGTGAAAATTTGTCCCATCCTAAGTCCGAAATACATTGTAACAGGAGATCCATCCAGACACTGGATAGTTGGGATCCATTCACCAACCAGTTCCAGTTCCTCCCCAAACCAATGGGGCCCCAAATCCTCTGGGGGCAGGGGCAAAGATCTCATCTTCTGAAACTACTTCCTGCTGAGAATGGGCCTAGAGCATCACCCGCAGGGTCCCATCTTTTTATGGAGGGGGTGGTAAGCTGGAAAAGATTGAAGCATCCAATGGTTGATTCAGCTCCTTGAAACTGACCAATGCAGCTGTAACTGACTAAAATCTAGAAAAAAAAATCAAACAAACAGAGGTTAGGATAATCTGAGATAGAAAGACAAGTCCACAAGGACTGCTATTAGATGTAGAGGCCAATATAGATTGGCCAGAAACTTTTCATGTAGAGAAGTGTATTTGTGTCACATGACACACAGTACATACAAATATTAAAGATTTGTTAAATGTTAAAAAACGTTAAAGCTGAAACCAGCTTTAGTTTCAATAAACAATAAAATAACAGTTAGGTCTTATGGACAATCATGTTAATTGTTCTTACATTATTTTGGAAACCTTTAAGGGCTTTATTTCATACAGACACAAACATCTACATGTATCTATAGACTAGACCATTCATTCATCAAATTATTTAGGTATAATAAATACATATTTTCATATTGAAAACAAGATATCATATAACTGAATTGTGTTCATGGCTTGTGTTGACCATTTGTTCTGATTATAGACTTTTGCTATAGGAGGAAAATACAGGGGTATGATTACAATACCATCAAAACTGTTTCTTCAGGCCTTATCCTGGGAGCATACACATGACAAAATAACATATCCTTAGCTTGGTTTGATATCCAATTATAACATTTCTACCTTATAGCCAGACTTAGTAAAAATCAGGTGGGTTTTTCTTTAAGGAGACATAACTGGGGAGCTGAATCAGAAAGATCCCACCTTGAGCAAAAGCCAAGGTTGTCCTCCCAACTCTTGTTCAAATATAGACCTTCACCTATAATAGTTCAGGGTCACATTTCTCTGAGTAGCTTATGGTATTTCTCTCAAATGGTGGGTTACTGACTTAATGATCAGGAAATGAGATTCAAAGCTCAAGAGAGTTTTAAAGTTACAGTCCCAAGAAAGTATCTCTAATACAAATTCTACTAATCACAGGTTAGGCCTAGATAAATTGTTTTTTAAAAGTTTACCAGAACTTACACACATAAGAGATTTTGTTTAATTTGTTTTATATGTTTAAACTCATCCTGGTAAAAAGGATTAATCATTAAGCTTAGAGATTTTTAATAAACCTTTTCCTTGTTTAGGTGTAATGGGCCAGAACTCTGAAGAAATGTACTTGAAACAAGGATTCTTACAACAAGGTGTTAACTCAGTGGAATTGATAACACAATGGTTATCTAGTTTACATATACTTAGTACTTAGCATGGTGATGTAATAGTTCTACAGTTGATGTAATTGTAATAGACTATTTAAACTGAGGACAAAGTCAGCCACAGACATTCCAAATTTGATCAGCCTCATGGTGGCTCTCTTGCCTCCTGCACTTTGGGAAAGTGGTTCAGACTGGAAGATTGAAGGAGACAATAAAGACTTTGGACTTTATCCTTGACTATTCTCATGGTGATTATTCTGCTGAAACCAAGGCTGGTCCAAAGGCCCTCCAGAAAGCTAACCAGAACATTACATTTAGGAATTATACCTCCTAAACAGGCTCAATTACTCAGGGCTGATGACCTTGCTTAACCTGATGGTTTCGAGAAAACTGGCAAGCTTACAAAATAAGGTGAGGTTTCAGAGACCCCAGAGAAAGGGCTGAGCTTGCTGTTTCCCACTCCAACTATTCTTAGTGTTTTCATGGGCTGTGCTGTTTGATACCTTCATGCTTGAAGGTGAACTGATAAGGTTTTCACCTCCTCCTTGCTTGTTTCGCACACAATAATTATCACTTTTAGGTTTAACATGATGATAATAGCTCCAAATAACTTAGTTAACAATTTTAGATTTTTCCTAAGTAATAGTCAGATAGTCTTAGTTGTAATTTCCTCTTAATTTTCTAGCAATGAGTGAAAATACCTAATACCCTAAATTACAGTTACAAAACATTTTAAAACAGGATTAGCAAGACTAAACTTTCCACCTTCATGTAGTTGCCAAATCTATTCTGCCCCCAAGCTGTTGAGCTGGGAAGTTCTCAGGGAGGATTTCCATTCCCTTAAATAATTTTCCTTTTTGTTTTAGGCAGAAAATAAGACAATTTTTTTTTTATTGAGATAGAACAAATTTTAAAATTTACTTATTTTAGTTCATGACATTTCCTAAATTATAATTAAATGTTCCAAACAAAATGAATTGCTATTTTTCGTTATTGTCTTTTCACACAAATCATTTCTCTTTTGTGAGCCAGGAAAGAGTTATGATATCAATTTTTTGTGACTGGGCCCTGAGAAATCTGACTCTAGATAACCCAGGCTGTTTGTTGGCAGAGTTTTTTTTTTTTAAAGTAGGGGTGAACTGCTTTTCTGTTTTTCTAAATTTCCAAATTCTTAAATCTTCTTTAAATACAGTTAGTGCAAATAGATTACAATTTACATATCCCTTTAGTGGGCTTTGATTAGAGCTCCTTTAAAGTTCTTTTACTATCATATCTCAAATAACAAATTTTACTGAATTATGTATATTTTTCTTTCTCTTCTTCTTGCCCCTTCTTCCAGTCAGGGAAGGAAGGAAGGAGGAAGAAAGAAAAAGAAATTCCTGGTGAGGCCTTAATTTAGTTGATTTTGATTAACTTAATTTACATACACCCAAAAATTATTTATCAAAATATTGGCATTGTCTGTTGGTCACATCTAAAAACCCACATGAAGTTGTCATATATGAAGCAATTTTATCCAATAAAGCAGTTAACATCCATATAGTATTTGCTTTATGCTAAGCACATTTGCAATCATGTGATCTTCATAACAACAATCATTATTAGTTATCTTTACAAATCAGAAAACTCAGCAGAGATAAAATAATTTGCCATAAATTATGTAGTTACTATTTTTCTGTAACCAAAACAGAGAATGGTGGGTTTACTGAAAACAGAGGCTGAGTGGCTTTCTTACCTCACATTGCCATGCTGGGTGGTGCTAGGGGCACCCAGATCCTCCCCAGTCAATTCCTGGACAGAACCTGATGAAGGCTGGGGTACCTGGTGCCAGGATCTCCCTTTGATGGTAATTTCAGGTGGCAGGGCTCAGGGAATGCTGGCCATGGGACCTGACCCCTACTTTATCCCAATTCCCCCAAGGTAGGTTGGGGAGGTATTTGAACAAGGTTATATGGATTCTCAATGTCTATGGCTGCTTTTCCTATTTCTATAGGTGAGGCAGAATTTGAGTTTCCCTACAATATTTTAGCATTCTCTTTTCTTAATCTGATCTGAGATGATAAAGTTAACAAAAAGAGAGATTTGGGCTATATTGATCTTGTTAGCAATCCTTACAACTGATATGTATTCCGGACTTTGGGGAGCAGAGCAGCTGAATGATCAGGGCTGTAGAGTAGGTCTACCCTTAATCCCACTTGGAGTGTTTTCCCAATGGAATAAAAGGAAACTCCAGACAAGATAGAAGTCAAAGAGGGGTTAACAAAAAATTTCTTTTTTTTCTAGTTGTTGTTTTTACTAGTTGCCAAATTCTTTAATCAATTTCTCTCAAAACCTTGAGAATCTGCTGTCATTTTCACAGTGCTATAATTTTAATTAGCTTACTTATTTTTTGTAGCCCCTAGTTTGGCCAGAATGGGGGTCCAGAAAAAGTCAGGCCTTTTTCCTTTTTAAAGTGGGAATCAAAGATGTTAAGAAATCTTTCCATATAATAAAATCTAGTTCACAGAACAAACATGACATAGACATTCTGCACAGAGACACAGACACAGACAAAAATGACATGGAAGAAAACTTCCAGCTTTGTCAAAAGCCATAAACTTGAAAAATAAAAACAACTACTCAGTTTTTAACATCATGCAAACATAAAACATTCTTTTAAACGTAATAGAAATAATTAATGTTAAAGGAATCTCATTTAAATGGCAGGGTGTCCAGAACTGAGACTGTTGCTATGTCATGTCATGTGTTAATATAAACATCATATTTGCTATCTGAAAGAAATATTGAGAGGTTCTTGAACAGTATACAGTGCAATAATAATTGCATATAACTCATTCTGCTGTGTATATTCAAAGCATATTAAGGGCAGGGGGGGGGGGGTGGAGCCAAGATGGCGGAATCGACACACATTTCTCTCTGACCTTCTTTATAACCCTCACAATAATTATGAAATCCAGCCTCTGAATTAGCTTTGGATGGGCAGAACCCACAGACATTGGGAGTGCAACAAATTATCAGCAGAAGACAATTTCAAAGATTGACCAAAAAGGTCTGTTTCAATTGGAAACGGGAGGGAGGCAGCCAAGGCAACCAGTACAAACACCAGCATAGACAGCTGAGAGTCCTGGGGTAGAGAATTTATCAGAGGAAACAGAGCAGAAAAGATCGGTTTCAATCAGAAATGGGAGAGAGGCAGCGAAGCGCAAACAGCTGATCACAAATGCCAGCAACAGAGCAGAGCCCTGGGGAAGAACAGGCTCAGTGTGACAGTGTGACTTCCACAGGGCAGAGAGTTGAGGGAAGGAAGTGGACCAGAGGTCTGTTTCAATCAGAAATGGGAGAGAGACAGCGAGGCCTGGGCAGCTGACCATAAATGCCAGCACAGAAAGTCCCAAAGCAGTGCAGTCTCAGGGTGGCTGAGCAGACTCTTACCACAAACACTAGGGCAGACAGCGCAGAGCCCTGACAGTGTGGCAGAGCCAGCACCAGGAGTGAATCAGCACTGACCCAGCACAGCTGCGGTGGCTTGGAAAACCTTACCTGCCCTAAAGGCAGACCTTAAATTAAAAAAAAAAAAAAAAAAAAACGAGTAAAAAAGTAAAGACAATTGACAGCTTTTATGGTGAAAGAGAACAGATTTCAAACCCCAAGGAGACTAAAGGCAGATTGTCTCCAGATGAAGCTCCAAAAGGCAGAATAATCTGTTTCCCATCACACAAGGCTCTTCTAGAAGAATGTAAAAAGTATCTTAAAAGAGAACTAGAAAAAAATGGGGAAAGGAAATGAAAGCCCTACAAGAAAGTTTGGAAAAGGCAACACAAAATAGACATAGTGGAATGGAAAAAAGCATAAAACTCATTAAAAGATAGATTTGATAAATTGGAAAAAGAAAGCAACTCCCAGAAAAACAGAATTTGTGAAACAGGAAAAGAAACTAACTTCTTTTTTAAAAAAATTGTGAAAAGGAATTCCTTAAAAAACAGAATTTGTGAAATGGGAAAAAAAACTCCATAGAACAAAACAACTCATTCAAAAATTCACTTGGACAAATACAAAAAGAAGTTTAAAAAAAGTAAATGAAGAAAATAACACACTAAAATTCAGAATTGAACAAATGGAAACGAATGACTCAATAAGGCAACAAGAATCAGTCAAGCTAAACCAAAAAAATGAAAAATAGAAAAAATGTAAAATACCTAATGGGGAAAACAAGCAACTTGGAAAAGGGTCGATCTAAAGATTATTGGACTTCCTGAAATCCATGATGAAAAAAGAGCCTAGACACTATTTTTCAGGAAATCATCAAAGAGAACTGCCCAGATGTCACAGAAACAAAAGGTAAAATAGAAACTGAAAGAATTCATCGATCAACCTACAGAAAGAGATCCCAAAATTAAAACTCCAAGAAATATTGTGGCTAAATTGCAGATCTATCAGATCAAGGAAAAAATACTACAAGCAGCCAGAAAAAGCAATTCCAATACCGAGGAGCCACAATAAGGATCACTCAGGATTTAGCAGCTTCCACATCAAAAAATCAAAGGGCCTGGAATCTGAAATTCCAAAAGGCAAAGAAACTTGGTATGCAGCCAAGAATAACTTACCCAGACAAACTAAGCATTTTCTTCAAGGGAAGAAGATGGACATTCAGTGAAATAGGTGAATTCCATTTATTTCTAATGAAAAAAAACAGAGTCAAACAAAAAGTTTGATCTCCAAATATAGGACTCAAGAAAAGCATAAAAAGTTAAAAAAGAACTCTTGAAAACTGTATTTCTGTTATGGGTATACATAAAGAGTACATGTATAATTTGGTTTACTGTTATAATATAAAAAAGGATCTAGAGGTGGACAGGAAATTGTACCAGAAAAAGGGAAAAGTGGAGGTACTACCTCTCATGAAGAGGCAAAAGAAACCTATTATATCTGAGGGAAAGAAGGGAGGGGGATGATCATAATGTAAATCTTACTCTCATCAGAATTGGCTCAAAGAGAAAATATTAGACATATTTGGTTTGCAAAGAAACTTCATCCCCCTTATTGAAAAGTGGGAGGGGAAAAGCAGAAAGGGAAGGGGTAGGCTAAATAGAAGGGAATACTGAAACTGAAAGGGAAAGGTTTAAGAAAAGGGGAGGGACTCTAAGTGGAAGGGAGGAATCCTAAAGAGGGAGGACTGCATGAGCGAAGTGGTGCTCATAAGTTTAATACTGGGGAAGGGGGTAAGAGGAAAAGGAAAGAGAAAAACATAATCTGGAGTTAACGAGATGACAGGAAATAGTAATTTTAACCATAAATGTGAATGGGGTAAACTCCCCCATAAAGCGAAGGAAGATAGCAGATTGGATTAAAAGTCAGAATCCTACAATATGTTATTTAGAGGAAATACACTTGAAGCAGGGAGATACATACAGAATAAAGGTAAAAGGCTCTAGCCTTTAGCAGAATCTACTATACTTCGGGTGAAGTCAAAAAAGCAGGGGCAGCCATCCTGGCCTCAGATCAAGCAAAAGCAAAAATTGATCTAATTAAAAGAGATAAGGAAGGGCACTATATCTTGTTAAAGGACAGCATAAATAATGAAGCAATATCAATACTAAACATATGTGCACCAAGTGGTATAGCATCTAAATTCCTAAAGGAGAAGTATAGAGAGCTGCAAGAACAAATAGACAGCAAAACTATAATAGTGGGAGATCTCAACCTTGTACTCTAAGAATGAGATAAATCAAACCACAAAACAAATAAGAGAGAAATTAAAGAAGTAAATAGAATATTAGAAAAGTTAGTTATGTTAGATCTTTGGAGAAAACTAAATGGAGACAGAAAGGAGTACGCTTTCTTCTCAGCAGTTCATGGAACCTATATAAAAACTGACCATATATTAGGACATAAAGACCTCAAAATTAAATGCAGAAAGGCAGAAATAGTAAATACATTCTTTTCAGATCATGATGCAATAAAAAACTACATTCAACAAAAAGGTAGGGGTAAATAGAACAAAAAGCAATTGGAAACTAAATAATCTCATCAAGAAAAGATCAATGAATTGTGCCTTAAACTTAAACTTGCTAAGTTTAAAAACTTATAAAGCTAAAAAAAAAAAGAGCAAATTAAAAACCCCCAATCAAATACTAAACTTGAAATTCTAAAAATAAAAGGAGAGATTAATAAAATTGAAAGTAAAAAAAACTATTGAATTAATAAAACTAAGAGTTGATTTTATGAAAAACCCCAATAAAATAGATAAACCCTTGGTAAATTTGATTAGAAAAAAGAAAGAGAAAAATCAAATTTTTCATCTTAAAAATGAAAATGGAGAACTTTCCACCAATGAAGAGGAAATTAGAGCAATAATTAGGAATTTCTTTGCCCAACTTTATGCCAATAAATTTGATAATCTAAGTGAAATGGATGACTACCTTCAAAAATATAGGTTTCCCAGATTAACAGAGGAGGAAGTAAATTGCTTAAATAGTGCCATTTCAGAAAAAGAAATAGAACAAGCTATTATTAATCAATTCACTAAGAAAAAATCCCCAGGACCAGATGGATTTACATGTGAATTCTACCAAACATTTAAAGAACAATTGGCCCCAATGCTATATAAATTATTTGATAAAATAGGGAATGAAGAAGTCCTACCAAATTCCTTCTATGACACAGACATGGTACTGATACCTAAACCAGGTAGGTTGAAAACAGAGAAAGAAAAGTATAGACCAATCTCCCTAATGAATATTGATGCTAAAATCTTAAATATTAGCAAAATATTTTTTTAAATTAGCAAAAAATTAAAAAGTAGCAAAAAATTGCTAATATTTTTATTAGCAAACAGATTATCATTTATTAATTATGCCCAGGATAATACACCATGACCAAGCAGGATTTATACCAGCAATGCAGGACTGGTTCAATAATAGTTAAATTATTAGCATAATTGACTATATCATTAACAAAATTAACAAAAAGCATTTGGTAAAATTCAACATCCATTCTTATTAAAAAACACTTGCAAGGATAGGAATAAATGGACTTTTCCTTAAAATAGTCAATAGCATCTATTTAAAACCATCAGTAAGCATCATATGTAATGGGGATAAATTGGAACCATTCCCAATAAGATCAGGAGCGAACAAGGTTGCCCACTATCACCATTACTATTCAATATTGTATTAGAAATGCTAGCCTTGGCAATAAGAGATGAAAAATTAATGAAAGGAATTAGGGTAGGTAATGAGGAAACCAAATTATTGCTCTTTGCAGTTGATATGATGGTATACCTAGAGAACCCCAGAGATTCTACTAAAAAGCTATTAGAATAATCTACAACTTTAGCAAAGTTGTAGGATAGAAAATAAACTGCTTTGGCTGCATCCCACAAATTTTAGTATGTTGTCTCATTGTTGTCATTCTCTTGGGTGAAATTATTAATTGTGTTTATGATTTGCTGTTTCACCCATTCATTCTTTAGGATGAGATTATTTAGTTTCCAATTGCTTTTTGGTTTATTTACCCCTAGCTTTCTGTTGAATGTAGTTTTTATTGCATCATGATCTGATCCATAAGTCATCAGCATTCTTACATATCACTAACAAAATCCAACAGCAAGAGATGTACAAAGAGAAATTCCATTTAAAATAACTGCCAAGATTATAATATATTTGGGAATCTATCTGCCAAGGGAAAGTCAGGAACTATATAAGCAAAACTATAAAACATTTTCCACACAAATAAAGTCAGATCTAGCCGATTGGAAAAATATTAAGTGCTCTTGGATAAGTCGAGTGAATATAATAAAGATGACAATACTACCTAAACTAATCTATTTATTTAGAACTATGCCAATCAGAATCCCAAAAACCTATTTTAATGACCTAGAAAAAATAACAACAAAATTCATCTGGAAGAACAAAAGGTCAAGACTTTCAAGGGAACTAATGAAAAAAAATCAAATGAAGGTGGTCTAACTGTACTTGATCTAAGACTATATTATAAAGCAGCAGTCACCAAAACCATTTGGTACTAGCTAAGACATAGATTAATTGATCAGTGGAATAGATTAGGTTCACAGACAAAATAGTAACGATAGCAAGCTAATGTTTGACAGAGTCAAAGATCCCAACTTTTGGGATAAGAATTCACTATTTGGCAAAATGTGCTGGGAAAACTGGCAATTAGTATGGCAGAAACTAGGCATGGACCCACACTTAACACCATACACCAAGGTAAGATCAAAATGGGTTCATGATTTAGGCATAAAGAATGAGGATAAATAAATTAGAAGAATTTAGGATAGTTGACCTCTCAGACTTGTGGATGAGGAAGGAATTTGTGACCAAAGAAGAACTAGAGATCATTATTGATCACAAAATAGAAAATTTTGATTATATCAAATTAAAAATTAAAAAGATTTTGTACAAACAAAACTAATGCAGACAAGATTAGAAAAGAAACAATAAACTGGGAAAACAGATTTGGAAGACATCTTCGCATAGTAATAGTGATATGCATGGTGGCTAGATTATTAGATGAATGATAAAAAACTAAGTAATAGTGAAGCCACAGTATTACTTTGATGAGAGGAAGCCTGAATCTGCTACTAATTCCTTATGAAACCATGGGTGAAAAACCTAACCTCAGTGGGTTTCAATTTCCTCAGTTGGAAAATGAGGGAATTACATTCTTGGAGCTTCTTAAATTTTTTCTACTTGTGACCTTTTTTACCCTAGAAATTTTGTGTGATCCAGGGTACATAGTAATTTCATGATCCCCATATTCAGTTACGAGACCTCATATGGGGTCACAGCCCCCATTTTAAGAAGCAGTATTTGGAGGCGGAAGGTGTGGGCTGGACACTCAACTCAGCAGTTGTGTGGCACTGGACCCTAGTCTACACTTTAGAGACTCAGTTTCCTCATCTGTAAAATCAGGGTTTTTGGATTAGAAAGCATCAAATTCTCAAACCCTTTTTTAAAATAGCTTTTTTATTTACAAAATATATGCATGGATAATTTTTCAGCAATGACTCTTGCAAAACCTTCTGTTCCAACTTTTCCCCTCTTTCCCCCCCCTCCCCTAGATGGCCAGGTAGACCCATACATGTTAAATATGTTAAAGTATATGTTAAACACAATATACGTATACATGTACATACAGTTATTTTCCTGCAGAAGAAGAATTGGACTTTGAGATAAGGTAAAATTGACCTGAGAAGGAAATAAAAAATGCAAGCAGATAAAAACAGAGGGATTGGAAATGCTATGTAAAGGTTCACACTCATTTCCCAGAGTTTCACTGGGTGTAGCAGGTTTTATTCATTATTGAACAAATGGAACTGATTTGGTTCATCTCATTGTTGAAGAGCATCATGTGCATCAGAATTGATCATCAAATAATATTGTTGTTGAAGTATATAATAATCTCCTGGTCCCGCTCATTTCACTCAGCATCAGTTCCTGTAAGTCTCTCCAGGCCTTTCTGACACCTTCCTGCTGGTCATTTCTTACAGAGAAATAATATTCCATAACATTCATATACCACAATTTACCCAACCATTCTCCAATTGATGGGCATCCATTCATTTTCCAGTTTCTAGCCACTACAAATAGGGCTGCCACAAACAGTTTTGCACATATGGGTCCCTTTTCCTTCTTTAAGATCTCTTTGGGATGTAAACCCAGTAGTAACACTGCTGGGTCAAAGGGTATGCACAGTTTAATAGCTTTTTGAGCATAGTTCCAAATTGCTCTCCAGCATGGCTGGATGTATTCACAATTCCACCAACAATGCATCAGTGTCCTAATTTTCTCACAACCCCTCCAACATTCCGCATTAACTTTTCCTGTCATCCTAGCCAATCTGAGAGGTGTATAGTGGTATCTCAGAGTTGTCTTAATTTGCATTTCTCTGATTAATAATCACTTGGAGCATCTTTTCATATGGCTAAAAAGTTTCAATTTCTTCATCTGAAAATTGTCTGTTCAACAGCTTGATTTCTTATAAATTAGAGTCAATTCTCTATATATTTTGGAAATGAGTTCTTTATCAGAACCTTTGACTGTAAAAATGTTTTCCCAGTTTATTGTTTCCCTTATGATGAAGAGTTTTGTTAAGTTCTCTTCAGGACTAAGTTCACTTTCTCTCCCTCATAGTGTCTTCCCTTGAATGGTATCTCTCTCTAGCTAACTCTGGTTAGTCTAATCTGCCAAGCAATGATTGTCTCCCACTTCATTGAATACCTCCTTTGTCCTGCTAATTGTGAGTTCCCCAGGGGAACTTACTTTTTCCTTGCTAACGATAAGATATCCCAATTCTATTTCATATTTGCCACTCTTAGTGTGCCTATTTTATGCCTTATATTTAACTGTAAACTCTTCTAAAGAAACCTTCCTTTAGGGAAAGAAAATGGTCATTGTGAATTTGTCATGTTGTGAAGATCATGTATTTTAAAATCAACAGGAGTCCGGAGTTCAGGTTAGGGGAAAATCGTCAGTCTTTATTCTCAGTGAAGAAGGATCGGAGGTGGAAGAGAATCAGCGATAGCAATGTGTGCAGCTGAGTCAAGAAGCTAGCTAGACCACCAGCCACACAACCAGCAGCCAGGAGAATGGACCCAGGCCCAATCTCTCCCAGCTTCTCTTCCTGTTCCTCTCTTTGCCTCCACCCACCAAAATCGTCATTTCCTGTACAACACATCAGGACTTGCACAGAGAGTGGGCAGGGACCATTCTTTATCCAATCATGTATATTAATAGAGTATAGTCCAATTACTATTTAGCCTCATGTACTTGGGACCTCAGTGCAGCAACTGAAACCTCAGCCCATTATATCATGTGTTTATTTTGAACTAGGGTATTGCTACCTCGATCTTATCACTAGATAAGTAGTCATCCTGCTTCTTCTGGAAAACCTCCAATGGGAAGGAGAGAACATTCTAGTTCAGAGGTGGTCTGTTCTACCCCCTATGGATCATGGTACCCCTCCCAACCTTCCTGGAACAGAAATAACTTCCTTCTCCCTATTTTACAAATGAGCAGTCCATAGAAAACTCAGAGTGGGGCCATAATACATAGTTACAAGCCTGTTTGCCGATGCACCATCAATCCCTTGTTCAAGGTCTGCCTTCTGGTGATGAGGTCCTGAATGGTGTTTTAACCAGACTAAAACTAAAGAACTGATCCCTGAGGCAAGCAGGCAGAAGACTCTGATAGAAATCAGTTTAGCTCATGGTCCCACCCTCTAAGGAAGTTCTCCAGTCTGAAATCCAAGTTATGCCATACTCCTAAGACCCACCTTCTGTAGAGGTTTCACCTTTCCATGCCCTGTCCAAAACCCCAGTCATACTCTTGAAGTTAAATTTTCCATATAAAATCTACTTATGGGCCATTCCATGGCTGCTATCCTCTTTGAGTCAGTACACCACAGCCTTTGTTTTGTGGTGTCTTTCTCCTTGCCCTCCTTCCCCATACCCCGTGGTATCTCCCTTGCCTCCATTATGCTTGCTCACTTCTCCTCCTTATAGCTAATTAACTCTTTCAGGATACTGTGTCCCTTTCAGGTAAACACCTTTCTATGCTCTCCCAACTCTATTTCATATTTACCATTCTTGGTATCTATTGTATCCACTTGTTCAGTCTATAACTTATTCCCCTAAATAAATCTAGCTCTTGCCAAAGAGAATGGCCATTGTGAATTCTTCACATGACCAAACTCCAACTTTTGGTGCCTGCCATCTTCCAGTGCCTACATCACCTACATCATGTTGGTCCTCAAACCACATCACTTGGGGCCACATGTACCATGTTTTTATCCTTCTTTCAAGTGACTGTCCTTTAAGTACTTAGAACTAGTTGTCAAGTCCCCAGCTGTGTTTCTTCTTCTCAGGCCTCTTCATCTGCAAAATGGGCCATCCTCTGCATGAAATTTTCCCTTATCTGAAGCCTGAACCCAAACTCTTCCAGATTCCCTGGTATTAAACTGCTTTGTATTTATTTTCTTTAGTAACTTTGTATTTTGGCTGTGTCAGTGTGTTTATGGATTTGCTCTTCCCCCATTAAAATGTAAGCTCCTTGTGAGTAGAGATTGTTAGATTCATTGTATTTGTATCTCCAGTGCTTAGCACATAGGTCCTCAATGCTGATTGATTGTTCAGTTATAGATATAGAGGTGGGAAGAACTTCAGAGGCCATTTAATCTAATTCCCTGAGGAAGATGGAGGAATTTGCCCAAGGTCAAACATGAATGAATGAATGAAAGAATGAATAAAGTATTTATTAGACACTTAGTATATGCAAAGCACTGTGCTAAGCTTTGAAGTGACAAATAGAAAACCCAGATGGTCTCTGCTCTCAAGGAGCTCACACTCTAATGGAAAAGATTTTGGCTGCAAGTTAGATGGAAAGTTCCCAAGGTCCTTAAGATACATCAGCAAAGCAGATAGTGATACTTCTTCTTGAATGTAATTTCCACTGATAAGATGATATCAATTTTTTATTTTGAACTATTTGACAAGGCCAAGAACTTTCCTTTCTTCATCTTCAGTAGCTGGGTGTATATGTGGCACCTGGCTCCTGCCAGGCTGCATCTTTACAGGAGTCACTTCCCAGTATTGTGGCTCAGGGCATTGGGCTGGAAGCACTGCTCCTTCCAATAATCGTGGCATCAGGGTCTAGGTCTATGTCCATCAGGGTATGAGGGTAGGTGGTTGTCAAGGTGGTGACTCAGTAGTGCTTGTTGCTTCTTATCTCTCCTTCCGGTAGGTTGGCTGCTTCAGCTGGCCTCTCTCACCTGGTCCATATTTAGTATAGATATCATGCTGATAGGGAATCTAGTACAATTTCCTTATTTGAGAGAGGAGGAAACTGAGGCCTAGGAACACGGTCGAAGTTCTATAGGTAGTAAGTAGTGGAAGTAGAATTTAAAATAAAAAGTATCCTCTGACAGTGAATCCATTGAAGTTTCTACTGTGCTATCCAAAGGATACTTGGAAAACTTACCTCTCAGGGCTTTGGGAAAACCAAAAAGAGATGACTCCTCTTGTGGGAAGGTTGTGGATCTGTGGTCTGCAGAAGGTGATTGTTCCCGGTACCAAGTGGCTGGTCTTTGGCTCTCCCACCTTTCTTGTGGGAATATGTTGGCCCCTGTAATTTGGCTCAAACTTTACTTTTTACAAATCATTGTGATTGTCTAAATCTCTGAATCATTCATTGACTTTCTTTCTTTCTTTTTTTAATAACTTTTTATTGACAGAACCCATGCCAGGGTAATTTTTTACAACATTATCCCTTGCACTCACTTCTGTTCTGATTTTTCCCCTCCCTCCCTCCACCCCCTCCCCTAGATGGCAAGCAGTCCTATACATGTTAAATAGGTTACAGTATATCCTAGATACAATATATGTGTGCAAAACCAAACAGTTCTCTTGTTGCACAGGGAGAATTGGATTCAGAAGATATAAATAACCCGGGAAAAAAACAAAACAGTTTACGTTCATTTCCCAGTGTTCTTTCTTTGGGTGTAGCTGCTTCTGTCCATCCTTGATCAATTGAAACTGAGTTAGATCTTCTCTTTGTCGAAGAAATCCACTTCCATCAGAATATCTCCTCATACAGTATTGTTGTTGAAGTATATTTCCTTGTTCTGCTCATTTTACTTGGCATCAGTTCATATAAACCTCTCCAAGGCTCTCTGTATTCATCCTGCTGGTCATTTCTTACAGAACGATAATATTCCATAACATTCATATACCACAATTTACTCAACCATTCTCCAATTGATGGGCATCCATTCATTTTCCAGTTTCTAGCCACTACAAATAGGGCTGCCACAAACATTTTGGTACATACAGATCCCTTTCCCTTTTTTAGTATCTCTTTGGGGTATAAGCTCAGTAGTAGCACTGCTGGATCAAAGGGATCATAGTTTGATAACTTTTTGGGCATAATTCCAGATTGCTCTTCAGAATGGTTGGATCCGATCAAAACTCCACCAACAATGCATCAGTGTCCCAGTTTTCCCGCATCCCCTCCAAAATTCAGCATTATTTTTTTTCTGTCATCTTAGCCAATCTGACAGGTGTGTAGTGGTATCCCAGAGTTGTCTTAATTTGCATTTCTCTGATCAATAGTGATTTGGAACACTCTTTCATATGAAATACAATCCTTTTAATTTGGAAAAACTTAAAGATTTGAAAAAGGGTTGCACTCTTTATGGGGCTACATCATCTTATGTGAAGATGTTACTAGATAATTTGTCCTATGAAATCTTAACCCCGAATGATTGGAAATCCATAGTGAGAACATGTTTAGAACCAGGACAAAATTTGTGGCTTTCGGAGTTTCATGAATTATGTAGGATTCAAGCCCAATGCAATAGGCAAACAGGAACTAATGGACAATGTGTAAATGTGTAAATGTGATTCAGTCCTTCCCAGGCACCCAAAGAACTCCTTTGGTCTCAAAATGAAAGAGTGAGTGCTTAATTTATTAGGTGAAAGATGCATCTAAAGCCACAGATAGGTGATGATAATGGACAAGTCTGTGCTCTCTCCAGGTCAAGATCTAGGGACACTTCCAACCTGAGCACCCACAGCAGAGACCTAGGGGACAAAGGGAAGTAGTGAAAGCAGATTATGCTGCCTTTAGCTAGACCTCTGTCATGGATCTTAAGAACTAGACAGGGTAGGACTAAATACTGGGCATGTGGGCATTTACCAGTACTCTTGTATTTAGCCTATACTCTTATTTGGTGGGAGAATAGTGATGGATATTCAGTGGAAAAGCCTCTGATCCTGATTTCATTGGAAAAGCTCCGATCCTGATTTCAGTGAAAAAGCCTGTGACCCTGATCAAGTGGAAAAGTGTCCTCAACCCAGAAATTAAAGTGAGTACAACAAAGAAATTTTGTTAAAAGAGTTAAAGTAGCTCTTTTTCTAAGAGCTCCCTGTACATATGTGATCTCCCAAAGGTTAACTTCGCCTTCTGGAGGGAGAAGGATTCTGGGTTATCTCCCAGAGTGCTCTCTGGCCCTAAGGGAGGTGTGAATTCGGATATCTCTTTCTAAACCCTGAACTCTCTCAAACGTGTGAACTCCATTGAGTACTTAGATACTTATGAACTCTCTAAAGGTGTGAACACAAGCATTGTTTCCATCAGTTGTACTTAGTACCTTGTTTCAAGTTCTGGCCCAAAATATCTCTTTCTAAGATCAAATCAGTCACACTGAACCATGCCAAACTATTGTCTCTATCAACTCCAATGTCTTAACACTTTGTAAAGATACCAACATCTCCCCTTTTCTTTTGATTTAGAACATAGGTGGTCATCACCTCCATGACTTCTCATGAAGGGAGATGAAAACACCAAAGGAAATAGAAAATCAAATCAGATTAGCAGGTTTCTAGAGGGGCTCACTTGAAACAAGGTGTACATAAATCCACCAATATGGGAGGCATTACACATAATTACATAAGCACATAGCAATATAACACAGACTAGTAGTAATGTAACAAACAACATGAAAGCATGAGAATTTGCACATTTACACATTGTTCATTAGTTCATGTTTGCCTATTGCATTGGGCTTGAATCCTACATAATTCATGAAACTCCAAAAGCCACAACAAATTTTGTCCCGGTTCTAAGTATGTTCTCGCTATGGATTTCCAATCATTAACATCTTCACATAAGATGATGTAGCCCCATAAAGAGTGCAACCCTTTTTCAAATCTTTAAGTTTTCCCAAATTAAAAGGATTGTATTTTTTCTCTTTTTGACCTGAAGGGTCAAGCTTTTCAATCACAGGATATGCATGTATAAAATCAGATAACTATTGTCTCTATCAACTCCAATGTCTTAACACTTTGTAAAGATTCCAACACATATGAAAGGAAATAGTTTCAATTTCATGATCTGAAAATTGTCTGTTCATATCTTTTCATCATTTATCAATTGGAGAATGACTTGATTTCTTATAAATTAGTGTCAATTCTCTATATATTTTTAAATGAGGTTTATCAAGAACCTTTAACTGCAAGGATGTTTTCCCATTTGTTTTCCCTTCTAATCTTTTTGCATTGTTTTGTTTTACAAAAGGCTTTTTAATTTGATGTAATCAAAATTTTCTATTTTGTGATCAATAATGGTCTCTAGTTCATGGTTGGTCCTTTTTCCTCCTCCACAGGTTGAGATAAACCATCTTATTTTCTAATTTATTTATACTTGTTCTTTTACCTAAATCATGGAATTTTGATCTTATCTTGGTATACCGGTGCTAAGTGTGGGTCCGGCCCTAATTTCCATACTAATTTCCAGTTATCCCAGTTTTGTCAAATAATGAATTCTTATCCCAAAAGTTAGGATCTTTGGGTTTGTAAACCTAGATTGCTATAGTTGACTTTCTGTCTTGTGAACCTAACCTTTCCACATAATAATCTATTTTTAGCAAAACCAAATCTTTTGGTGACCCTTTTAATGTTTAGATCATTTCCTACCACCTTCATTTGATTTTTTTATTTAATTCCCTTAGTTTCATCTTTTTTCTTATATGAATTTTGTTTTTTTTTCTAGATCATTAAAAATTTTTCTTGGGTCTGATTGGTATACACTAAATAAATGATCATTTGGGGAATATTGTCATCTTTATTATATTTCGCCTATCCAAGGCATAAACTTTTCAATTTTTAAATCGCTTTATTTTTAAAGTGTTTTGTAATTTTATGTAATTCTTGACTTTCCTTTGGTGGATAGATTCCCAAATATTTTATGCTGTCGACAGTTATTTTGAATGCAATTTCTCTTTGTATCTCTTGCTGTTGGATTTTATTGGTGATGTATAAAAATGCTGAGGATTTATGGGGATTTATTTTGTATCATGCAACTTGGCTAAAGTTGTGGATTATTTCTAATAGCTTTTTAGTAGAATATCTGGGGTTCTCTAAGTATACCCTCATATCATCTGCAAAAAATGATAGTTTAGTTTCCTCATTGCCTACTCTAATTCTTTTAAACTCTTTCTTGACTCTTATTGCCGAGGCTAGCAATTCTAATACAATATTGAATAATAATGGTGATATGGCCCTTGCTTCCCCAGATCTTACTGGGGAAAAGTTATTTTCCCCTTGCATATGTGTTACTGATGGTTTTAAATATTGCCCTGACTATTGTAAGGGAAAAGTCCAAATTTTTCTATACTCCAAGTGTTTTTATTAGGAATGTATTTGGATTTTATCAAATGCTTTTCTCATCTATTGAGATGATCTTATGTTTTTATTACTTTGGTTATTATATTTCAATTATTAATAGTTTTCCCTAATAGAACCGCCCCAAATTCCTGGTATAAATCTACTTGGTCATGTTGTATTTCCTGGGGATGATTTTCTTAATCTTTTTGCTAACATTTTATTTTAGATTTTGCATCAATATTCATTGGGGAGATTGGTCTAATTTTTTTCTTTTTCAACTACCTGGTTTGGTATCAGTACTATGTCTGTGTCGTAAAAGGAGTTTGGTGGACTCCTTCAATCCCTATTTTAAAAAAATTTATATAATTGGGTTAATTTTCTTTAAATGTTTGGTAAATTCACATTAAATCCATCTAGTCCGGGGATTTTTTTAGGGAGATGATTAATAGCTTGTTCTATTTCTTTTTCTAAAAATTGGTTTTGGAATTTACTTCTTTCTCTTTAATCTGGGCAAGCTATATTTTTTGAAGCTTTTTTTCCATTTCATTTAAGTTGTCAATTTATTGGCATAAAGTTGGACAAAATAACTCCTAATTATTGCTCTAATTTCCTCTTCGTTAGTGGGTTCTCCCCTTTTTTCATTTTAAGACTAACAATTTGATTTTCCTCTTTCTTTTTTAATCAGATTTACGGGTTTTTCTATTTTGTTGGTTTTCATAAACCAACTCTTATTTATTAATTAATTCAATAGTTTTTTTTATTTTCAATTTTATTGATCTCCTTTTTTTAAATTTCAAGTTTAGTGTTTGACGGGGTTTTTTAATTTGTTCCTTTTCTAGTTTTGTTCAAAAATTCATTGACCCTCTTTCTCTATTTTATGCAATGGCCTCTAGAATTAAATTTCCCCTTTACCCTTTTGCATCCCACACATTTTGGTATGACATCTTATTGTCATTTTCTTTGAAATTATTAATTATTCTAGTTTGCTGTTTCACCCAATCATTCTTTAAGTAAAGAATTTTAATTTTAATTTTTTGGTCTATTTTTCCCCTGGCTTTTTTTTGAATGTAATTTTCATTGCATCGTGGGTTAAAGAAAAGTATGCATTTACTATTTTTTCCATTTGGTTTGGGTTTTATTCCCTAATATATGGTAATTTTGTATGGTTCCATGAACTGCTGAAAGAAGTGTACTCCTTTCTGTCCATTAGTTTTTTCCAAAGATCTATCATATCTAACTTTTCAGTATTCTATTTACCTCTTTGACTTCGTTCTTATTTACTTTGTGGTTTGGTTTCTAATTCTGAGGGAAAGGGTTGGATCCACTATTATGTTTTGTTGTCACTTCTTGCAGCTCTCTTAATTTCTCTTTTAAAATTTGATCTACCTCTTGGTGCATTTGTTTTAATATTCTTCTTATCTATCTTTTGAAGTTGTTTCCTTCCTTATCTCTTTTTAATTAGATCAATTTTTGCTTTTGCTTGATCTGCGATCAGGATGGCTACCCCTGTTTTTTTTTCACCTAGCATATAGTTCTGCTCCAACCTTTTACCTTTACTCTGTATGTATCTCCCTGGTTGTTGGTTTCCTGTAAACAACATTTGTAGGATTCTGGCTTTTAATCCATTCTGTAACGCTTCCTCTTTGTGGGGGAGTTTACCCCATTCATATTTTTTTAAAATTACCAATTCTGTTTACTTGCCATTTGAAACCCTTTTATGCTTTTCTCCCTTTTTCCCCCCCCTTCCCAAATTTAAACTTTGGCACCACTTGCTTCTCACGCCCTCCCTTTTTTATCCCTCCTCCCCACCTTAGGTTCCTTCCCTATCTTCTCCTTTTTCCCTCACGGTTTCCGTATTCCCTTCTGCTTTGCTTATTCCTTTTTTCCTTTTTTTCCACTTTTCAATGGGGTGGGAGAAGTTTCACCATAAATTGAATGTCAAAATTTTCTCTTAAGAATTCTGATGGATGATCCACTATATTCATCCCTCTCCATTCTTTCTCTCAGATATAATAAGTTTCCTTTGCCTCTTCATGAGATGTAGTACCCCCACTTTACCCTTTTCCAGGTACAATGTCCTTTCCACCTCTAGTTTCTAGAACAAGGTATAGCAGACATATAGTTCCCAAGATTTCTTTTTGCCTTTTTAGGTTTCTCTTGAGTTCTATATTTGTAGATCAAACTTTTCGTTAAGTTCTGGTTTTTTTCACCAAAAATAGGTGAAATTCACTTATTTCATCGAATGACCATCTTCTTCCCTGGAAAAAGATGCTCATTCTGGCTGGGTAAGTTATTTTTGTTTGCATATCGAGTTCCTTAGCCTTTTGGAATACCATATTCCAGGCCCTTCTATCTTTTTAATGTGGACACTGCTAGATCCTGAGTGATCCTTATTGTGGCTCCTCTATATTTGAATTGGGTTTTTCTAGCCACTTGCAGTATTTTTTCCTTCGTCTGAGGGTTCTGGCATTTGGCCACTACATTTCCTGGTGTTTTGATTTTAGAATTCCTTTCAGTAGGTGATTGATGAATTCTTTCAATGTCTATTTTACCCTCTGTTTCTATGACTTCTTGTGAAGACCGTGTATTTTTAAATCAGCAGGAGTCCGGAGTTCAGGTTAGGGGAAAATCGTCAGTCTTTATTCTCAGTGTAGAAGGATCGAAGGTGGAAGAGAATCGGCCATAGCAATATGTGCAGCTGAGTCAAGAAGCTATCTAGATCACCAGCCACACGACTAGCAGCCAGGAGAAAGGACCCAGGCCCAATCTCTCCCAGCTTCTCTTCCTGTTCCTCTCTCTACCTCCACCCACCAAAATCGTCATTTCCTGTACAACACCTCAGGACTTGCACAGAGAGTGGGCAGGGACCATTCTTTATCCAATCATGTATATTAATAGAGTATAGTCCAATTACTATTTAGCCTCATGTACTTGGGACCTCAGTGCATCAACTCAAACCTCAGCCCATTACAACTTCTGGGCAGTTCTCTTTGATAATTTCCTGGAAAATAGTGTCTGGGATCTTTTTTTCATCATATTTTTTCTGGGAGTCCAATAATTCTCAGATTGTCTCTCCTAGATCTATTTTCCAGGTCTGTTGTTTTCCCAAGAAGGTATTTCACATTTTTTTCCATTGTTTGATTTTTTTTTTGGTTTTGCTTGACTGATTCTTGTCTCCTCGAGTCATTCAATTCCATTTGTTCAATTCTGATTTTCAGTGAAGTATTTTCTTCACTCACTTTTTTTATATCTTTTTCTAATTGTCCAATTGAGTTTTTAAGTGAGTTGTTTTGTTCTATGGAATTTTTTTCCATTTCACCAATTTTATTCTTTAGAGAGCTATTTTCTGGTTCCAGTTAACTAATTCTATTTTTCGACGATTTGATTTCTTTATCCACCACTCTGTCTTTAAATGAGTAGGATGACTTCTCCAGACTCTCTTGCCAAGCCTCCCTCTCCTTTTCCTATTTTTCTTCTAGCTTTCTTGTGAGAGCCTTTTAAATTTCTTCTATGAGATTCAACTGTGCTGAGGAACAGATGATCTCCTCCTTTGGGGATTCACCTGGAGACGGTTTGTTTTTAGTCTCTTCAGGTTTTAGACTCTACTCTCTATCCATATAGAAGCTGTCAGTGGTTAAGGTCCTTTTCAATTTTTTGCTCATTTTGTCCAAGAAGAATCAAAGACAAACTAGCAAAGAAAAAAAGGAAGAAGGAAAAAAAAAAGGAATCTGCTTTCTTTTTAGGGGCTGGATGGTATTACCAAGCTTCCTCTACAGATTGAGGGGGGCAGCCATGAGGCCCTAACAGGAAGGCAATGGCTGTGCTGCACCTGCTCTCTGAGATGAGAGACTCCAGCTGTTTGGGGTTGTATTCTTCACCCCCTGTGTTTTTAGCTTCTCTGCTTGTCTACTGGCTTGCTCCTGGGGAAAAGTATCCAATCCTGTCCGGAAGCAAAGCTCTCCTCGCAGAGACGGCTGAGATCACATCCCACCCCTCTCCAGTCTGCTCGGTTGTGAGCTGCCTGCCACGCTCTTGCTGCCGCTGCCTGAGCCCAATCTAAAACCTTCCCCACCCTCAAGCAAAAACAGACCTTTCTTGGTGAATTTCAAGGATGTCTTCTCTTGGTAACTATTTGTGGGTTTTTTTTTCAGTCAAGCATTAATTCAGAGGCTTATCATGAAATGAAGTCTGAGAGAAAACGTGGAACTTATGCAGCTGTGTGCCTCCTCTCTGCCATCTTGGCTGGAAGTCCCCTCTCCATTACTTTCAACAAGACACTCAAATGACACTTCATTGTTTTTCTCCTGGGTCACAGTAGCAACCAGTGATCAATCCTGACTCATTGATTTTCAGATGCTGAAGTGTACAAGAAGCTAAGGCCATCATTCCATTCCAAGCTTAATTTTCTGTCAGTTCTCTAATCAGGCCACTGAGTTTACATGGCCAGCATTGCACTGACTTTCCTTCACAACACATGAAAGCTTTGAAAACAATAGGTACAGAATGTGATAGAACCTTGCTGCAATTACAAAACAAAAGGAGGTAGATGACACAATGGTTACAGCACCAGCCCTGAAGTCTGGAGGACTCAAGTTCAAATCCAGCTTCAGACATTAATACTTTCCAGCTGTGTGACCTTGGGCAAATCACTTAACCCCAATTGCCTCAGGGGAAAAAAAGGAGTTATGAGTATACCAGTTAATGTTTGGAAGTAGCTTCTTTATAAGGGGCCAAAAAGAAAGGAAGAATATTGGAATCTTTACAAAGTGTTAAGTCATTAGAGTTGATAGAGACAATAATTATCTAATTTAGCATGGCTCAGTATGATTGATCTGATCTTAGAAGGAGATGTTATGGGCCAGAAGAAACAAGGTACTAAGTGGAACTAAAAGAAACCATGCTTGTGTTCACACCTTTAGAAAGCTCATATAAGCAAGAAGTATTTAACTACTCATTGGAGTTCACACATTTGGGAGATTTCAGGGTTTAGTATGAGATATCTGAATTCACACCTCCTGTAATCCATGCCTCCAGAAGGAGAAGTCATGTTTTGGGAGATCATATATAAAGAACCTCTTATCTTCGGGTTAGTGAGTTATTTTGGAACATTCCCAGGGATCAGAGAGGAGCACTCTGGGAGGAAGCCCACAAGCCCTCTCTTGGAGGCAAGAGAGATTCATTACAATTTCCACCTTTGTGCTGGCTGGAGGCTGAAGGACAAACCTTTGGATTTGGAGACATTCGGAGGGAGCTCTTGGAATCAAGCAGAGAGATAGGCCTCTGAGTTAACCGGGCCCAAGGAAAGAGATAAGAAATAAAAATCTGAACTTTTAGCACCTGGCTACGTTTGGGTGATTATTACTTTTAACTGAAACTAAGGTTGCCTCCAGAAAACCTCCCCAAGAAACCTGCTCCCAGAGAGAACCATTATTACTTTAAAGAAGAAAAACACTACAGAAGAGAACAGGAATCAATAGAAAGAGAAGCCATGCTCTACACAGCATAATGGGCAAGATCAAAACTGAAGTGGATGGACCTGGATTTGAATCCCAGCTGTGCTGCTTACTATGAGACCTTTAGCTAAACTACTTGACCTGCTTCTCAGATCTCTAATCTGTAAAATGAGGGACCCTGATTAATTGGCCTCTGGGTATTTTTCTAAATTCAAACTCTATGATAAGCTATCACAGGAGATTCTATCAAATATTGTTTTAAATCCACATCTCACACTTATGCACTTTGCTTTATGCACACATTCATGGGACTAGTTCAGATTTCATCAAGCTCTCTCTGGAACTACTAAAATAGCCTCCAAATTGGTTTCCCTGCCTCAGGGTTCTCCCTGCTACAATCCATTCTCCACAGACCTGCCAAAGTTATTTCTCTTAAGCATCTGACTACATTGCTTCCCTCCTCAATTAACACCTATGGCTCCCTATTACCTCCAGAATTATATATAAACTACTCTGTTTGGCATTTAAAGCCCTTCATAGGACCTGTATATGCAAAAATGTTTGTGGCAGCCCTTTTTGGTTGTGACTAGAAACAGGAAATTGAATGAATGCCCATTAATTGGAGAATAGCTGAATAAATTGTGGTATATGAATGTTATGGAATGTTATTGTTCTATAAGAAATGACCAGCAGGATGATTTCAGAAAGGCCTGGAGAGACTTACATTAACTGATGCTGAGTGAAATGAGCAGGACCAGGAGATCATTATATACTTCAACAACAATACTATATGATGATCAATTCTGATGGATGTGGCCCTCTTCAACAATGAGATGAACCAAATCAGTTCCATTTGATAATAATGAATAGAACCAGTTACATCCAGCGAAAAAACTCTGGGAGATGACTATGAACCACAACATAGCTTTTCCAATCCTTCTGTTTTTGTCTGCTTGCATTTTTGATTTCCTTCTCAGGTTAATTTTACTTTATTTCAAAGTCCGATTCTTCTTGTGCAGCAAAATAACTGTATGGACATGTATACGTATATTGTGTTTAACATATACTTTAATATATTTAACATGTATGGGTCTACCTGCCATCTGAGGAAGGCGGTGGGGGAAAAGAGGGGAAAAGTTAGAACAGAAGGTTTTGCAAGAGTCATTGCTGAAAAATTACCCATGAATATATCTTGTAAATAAAAAGCTATAATTAAAAAAAAAACAATTTTTAAACTAAAAAAAAGCCCTTTATAACCTTCCTAACCTGCCTTTCAAATCTTACTACGCATTGCTTCCCCTCATTCACTCTGTGCTCTAATCCAACTGGTCTTCACAATTCTTCATACATGACATTCTATTTCACACCTCCATGCTTTTGTACCAGCCTGCAATGTACTTGCTCTTTACCTCTAGCTCTTAGAATCCCTAGTCTTCTTCAAAACTCAATTTAAGTGCTACCTTCTACATAGAGCTTTTTTTGTCTTCCCCAGCAGCTAGTTGACCTCCCTCCCCAAATGAGCTTGTATTCATTTTTGATATATTTTGCGTATTCTGCAATTTGTGCATGTTATCAACTCTAATTGAATGTAATCTCGTTGAGGACCGTAACTTCCTCAACTTTGTATTTGTTTTTCCAGTGTCTAGATCAGTGACTGGCACATGATAGATAATTTGTGCTTGTTGAACAAATGAGTGAATGAATGAATGAATTAAAAAATCATTTGTTAAGTAAATACTATATCCCAGGAACCATGCTAAGCACTGGGGATATAAACACAAACAGTGAAATAGCCCCTGCCCTCATGGAACTATGAAGGGAAGACAATACACATGGGAGAGTGGTGGGCAGAGATGGGATTTTGGTCTAGAAAATCACAGGAATGGTGAGTCAGACTGTAGGTCAGTTGACATGCCCTTTCCAAAAACAATGGCATTATTGGCTTGATCACTATGCCCTGAGAAGGCTGTGAGGGTATAAGAAAACATGAGTAGATATGGGCAGATGGCACAGTTATCTTAGACAGGTATGTGGATAAGATGCCCCAGACTGGTCAGGGGCTAGTTTAGTGGTGTGAGCTAAATAAGTTTCCACCCAATTAGTTACGAATCAAGATGTCTGAGTCTGGCTCTCAGGGTGTTAGTGCCAAAGATTAGTACACTAATTTCCCCAAAGACTAGAAATATAGATTCTGGATGTCTGGTATGGATACCTAGTGTGGAGACAGTCGGCCTAGGAAGGCAGAAGCATGGCAGTGGAAGCAGAAGGATAGTAAATTGGCTTGGGTAGATAGACAGCTAGATAGGATTGTAAAGTGAATCATGTGTTGGTCTGGGCTCTGGGACCAGCTTTACAGTGGGATAGGTTAATTGTTAAATTTGGTTGATAAGTTAGGATTCTGTGATATTAAATTAAAGTAATTGCTTTGCGATGCTCTTCATTTCAACTAGGCATTTCCTGAATACAAAACTTCTTGTAATTCCACCATTCATTGCAAATTCTTCATTCAGGAGCAGCATTAACAAATGCTATGGTGGCCCCTTGTATCTAGAACTGAAAGCAATAGAACAAGATATTACAGAGAAAGAGGTTTGGTAAGAGAGAGAAAGACTAGAATACATAAGGGAAGGCTATAATGCTTCCTCAAGATGCTTCTAGAAAGGGATTCTAGCAGTTGACAGCCTGTCCTCTCTTTTTCTTCTTTTCCATATGACTTTTCTCTTCCATTTTTTTCTATATCACAAACTCTCCAGGCATCACCAACCCTCATCTGCTAAGAGTGTTGAATGGCAGAGTTCCATTTTCAAGGCAACAAACTGTACTCTTCTTCTATTATGCAAAAGCAAGAGCGCTGAGAATAGAAGTCATAAAAGAATAGAAACAAGAGAGAGAGTAGAAGTTAATAAAGAGCCAGTATTTGTTACAAGGAATGGAGTAGCAACTTCTCTTGTCTGCAGCAGGACCCTCCTTCCTCCTGTCATTACCAGTGCCAAAGATTGCTTGCATAAGCAAGTAGTGAATAGCTCCATCAGTAAATGCTTCAGTGATTCAGGAATAGGTAGTCTCATGGAGTACACATTCCCTTTGCCAATGTAGTTTGCCATCCCTCTAGAATTAAGCACTATTGAGTCTTCAAAGTTGCTAAGGTCGAAAAATGCATCAGTCTGCTGCCCACCTGGCAATGAGACTCTCTCAGCATTTAGCCAGGCTGATCCTCAGACAGCACACATGCTATCTGTCACACAGATTGTTCTCAAAATCTTTCCAATTCTGTGCAACCAGCTAGAGGTTGTACTCCCTTGGCAGATTCTTTGAGCACCCAGATTCATTTCCTAATGAAGCCTCAGGCTTGGACCTTAGTGAACAATGGAAGAAAAGGGCAATTTCTTTTAGTTTTCATGTTAATTTTAAAAATTAACTGGACTGGATATTTTACTGATACAATGAGATTTCTCTATGAATGCAAGTTGCCACCTTCTCTGCAATTTTACTCTTAGAGAGTTGGCTAGGCACCTAAGAGATTAAACCACTTGCACAGGATCACACAGCTATTAGGTGTCAGAGGTGAAGGAGAGAGGGATAACATTTTGGAATTCAAAATCTCATTAAAAATGAATGTTGAGGGAAAGTGGAGTCAAGATGACAGAGATAGCACACATTTTCTTCTGGCTTTCTCCTACAACCCTCAGACTAGCAAATTCAGCCTCTGAATTAGTTCTAGACTGGCAGAATCCACAAATATTGGGAGTGTAACAAATTACAAGCAGAAGATAATTTCGAAGATCTCCAAAAAAGATCTGCTTCAATCGGGCATGGAGGGAGATGGGCCAATCACAAGCAGGCTGAGCACAATCCTAGGGCAGTGTGTACCCTGCACAATGGAGAATCTACGGGGAGGAATCTACAGAAATCTTGGCTACTCTATCCTGGTTGCAAGTCAAATGAGAAGCAAAGAAGTTATAAAATATCCAACACAAACACAAAAGGTAAAAATAGTGAACCCCAAAATGCCAGAATTACATGAGACCTGGCCACATCCACCCAGCACTGGAAGTCAGTCAGCACAGACTCAGTGCAGCCACTGCCACTTGTAGAGGAAGTTTGGACAACTTCCCTTGCCCTAAAAGTAGATCTCAACTTTTTTCTTCCTGAGGAAATTGGGGTTAAATGACTTGCCCAAGGTCACACAGCTGGGAAGTATTAAGTGTCTGAACCTGGATTTGAAGTAGGTTCTTGGACAACTTCCCTTGCCCTAAAAGCAGATCTCAACTTTTAAAAAAATGAGTAAAAAAGCAAAAAGAACTCTGACCATAGGTAGTTTTTATGGTGAAAGAGAAGAAGAGATTTTAAATCCTGAGGAGGCTAAAAACAGATTATCTCCAGATGAAGTCCCAAAGGGTGATATAAATTGGACCCCATCACACAATGCTATCCTAGAAGAAATTCTAAAAGATCTTTTAAAAGACCTGGAAGTAAATGGGGTAAGAAAATGAGAACTTTACAAGAGTGTTTGGAAAAGGCAACACAGAAATTATCTAAAGAAAATTCATTGCAAAATAGATGTAGTGAAATGGAAAAAGCATATAACTCCTTAAAAATAGAGTTGACAAAATGGAAAAAGAAAACAACTCCCTAAAAAAAAAGAATTTGTGAAATGGAAAAAGAAAATAACTCTTTAACAGAATTTGTGAAATGGAAAAAGAAAATAACTCTTTAACAGAATTTGTGAAAATAAAAAGAAAATAACTCCTTAAAAACAGGATTTGTGAAATGGAAAAAAAATGCATAGAACAAAACAACTCATTTAAAAATTCAGTTGGAAAAATACAAAAAGAGCTAAGAAAAGGAAATGAAAAAAATAATTCACTAAAAATCAGAACTGAACAAATAGAAATGAATGACTCAATGAGACATCAAGAATCAGTCAAGCAAAATTTTTAAAAAATGAAAAAATGGAAAGAATGTAAAATACCTACTTGGCAAAACAACTGACCTGAAAAATAGATCTAAGAGAGACAATCCAAGGATTATTGGAATTCCTGTAAACCATGATGAAAACAAGAGCCTAGCCATTATTTTTCAGGAAATCATCAAAGAGAACTGCCTTGATGTCATAGAATCAGAAGGTAAAATAGCCATTGAAAGAATTCATCACAAACCTCGTGAAAGAGACCCCAAAATTAAAACTCCAAAGAATATAGTGGATAAATTTGAGAACTATTGGAATAAGGAAAAAATATTGCAATTAGACAGAAAAAAATTCAAATACCAAGGAACCACAATAAGGAATACCCAGGACTTAGCAGCTTCCACCTTAAAGGATTGAAGGGCCTGGAATCTGATATTTCAAAAGGCAAAGGAACTTGGAATGCAGCCAGGAATAAACGACCCAGCTAAGCTGAGCATTTTCTTTCAGGGAAGAAGATGGACATTCAAAGAAACAGGTGAATTCCATTTATTTCTGATGAAAAGATCAGAGCTAAACAAAAAAAAAATTGACTTCCAAATATAAAACTGAAGAGAAATATAAAAGGTAATAAGAAAAGAACTCTTGAGAATGGTATCTCTCTTATGGGTATACATATAGAGTGCATGTATAATTTTATTTTACTGTTATAATATAAAAAAGAACTAGAGGTGGAAAGGGGGATTATACCAGAAAAAAAGGAAAGTGGACGTAAAATGAAGGAAATTACATCTCACAAAAAGACAAAGAAAACCTATTATAATTGAGGAAAAGAAGGGAGGGGAATGAACATTTTGTGAATTTTACTCTCATCAGATTTGACTCAGAGACATTAGACATATCTGGCTTCACAGAGAAACTTCTCTCACCTTATAGGAAAGTGGGAAGGGAAAGGCATAAAGGGAAGGGGTAGGCTAAATAGAAGGGAAAACCAATATAATAGGGGAAATAGGGAAAAGGTATAAGAAAGAGGAAGGGACACTAAAGGGGGAGGCTGCTTGAGGCAAGTGGTGCTCATAAGTAAAATACTGGGGATGGGGAGAAAAAAGGGAAAAGAAAATCACAATTTTGAGTAAATAAGATGGTGGGAAATACAGAATTAGTAGTTTTAACCATAAATTTGAATGGCATGAACTCTCTCATAAGTGGAAGCAGATAGCAGACTGGATTAAAAGACAGAACCCTACAATATGTTGTTTAATAAGAAACACATTTAAAACAGAGTGATACATACAGAGTAAAGGTAAAGGACTGGAGGAGAATTTATTATGCTTCAGGTAAAGTAAAAGAAGCAGGAGTAGCCATCCCGATCTCAGATCAAGCAAAAGCAAAAATTGATGTAATTAAAAGAGATAAGGGAAAAAACTATATTTTGCTAAAGGGTACCATAGATAATGAAGCAATATCAATACTAAACATGTGTGTACCAAGTGATATAGCATCTAAATTCCTAAGAGAGAAAGTTAAGAGAGCTGCAAGAAAAATTAGAAAGCAAAACTATAATAGTAGGAAATCTCAACCTTGCTCTCTCAGAATTAGATAAATTGAAATAAGAAAGAAGTTAAGAAAGTAAATGGAATACTTGAAAAATTAGGTATGATAGATATTTGGAGAAAACTGAATCGAGACAGAAAGGAGTACACTTTCTTCTCAGCAGTTCATGGTACCTATACAAAAACTGACCATATATTAGGACATAAAGTCCTCAAAATCAAATGCAGAAAGGCAAAAATAGTAAATGCATTTTCCAGATCATGTTGCAATAAAAATTACATTCAATAGAAGACCAGGAGAAAATAGACCAAAAAGTAATTGGAAACTAAATAATCTCATCCTAAAAAATGAGTGGGTGAAACAACAATCATAGACACATTAATAATTTCATCCAAGAGAATGACAATGAAACAACATAACAACATTTGTGGTATGCAGCCAAAATGGTAATGAGGGGGAATTTTATATCTCTACATGTTTACTTGCATAAAATAGAGAAAGAGAAGATCAATGAATTGGACTTATAACTAAAAAGCTAGAAAAAGAACAAATTAAAAACTCCCAATCAAGTACCAAATTTAAAATTCTAAAAATAAAAGGAGAGATCAATAAAATTGAAAGTAAAAAAACCTACTGAATAAATAAATAAAACCAATTCTTAGTTTTATGGAAAAACCAACAAAATAGATAAACTTTTAGTTAATTTGATTAGAAAAATGATAGAGGAAAATCAAATTGTTAGTCTCAAAAATAAAAAAGGAGAACTTTCCATCAATGAAGAGGAAATTAGAAAAATTATTAGGAGTTATTTTGCCCAACTTAATTCCAATAAATTTGATAATCTAAGTGAAATGGAGAAATACCTACAAAAATATAGATTGGCCAGATTAACAGGAAATATATTACTTAAATAGTCCCATTTTAGAAAAAGAAATAGAACAATCAACTTCCTAAGAAACAATCCCAGGTCCAGAAGGATTTACATATGAATTCTACCAAATATTTAAAGAAAAATTAACTCCAATATTATATAAACTATTTTTAAAAATAGGAAAAGAAGGACTCCTACCAAACTCCTTTTATGACACGGACATTATACTGATAGCTAAACCAGGTAGGGTGAAAACAGAGAAAGAAAATTATAGATGAATTTCCCTAATGAATATTGATGTAAAAATCTTAAATAAAATATTAGCAAAGAGATTACAGAAAGTTGTCCCAAGCATAATACACTATGGTCAAGTAGGATTTATACAAGAAATGCAGGGCTCATTCAATATTAGGAAACCTATTAGCATAATTGACTATACCAATAATCAAATTAATAAAAATCATTTGATTATCTCAATAGATGCAGAAAAAGCATTTGATAAAATCCAGCATCCATTCCTATTAAAACACTAGAGAGTATAGGAATAAATGGATGCTCCCTTATAATAGTCAGTAGCATCTATTTAAAACCATCAGAAAGCATCATATGTAACAGGGGTAAACTGGAATCATTCCTAATAAGATCAGGAGTGAAACAAGGTTGCCCACTATCACCATTACCATTCAATATTTCATTAGAAATACTAGCTTTGGCAATAAGAGATGAAAAAGAGAATAAAAGAATTAGAGTAGGTCATGAAAAAACCAAATTATCACTCTTTACAGATGATATGATGGTATACCTAGAGAACCCTAAAGAATCAACCAAAAAAAACTATTAGAAATCAACAACTTTAGCCAAGTTGCAGGATGCAAAATAAATCCACCTAAATCATCAGGATTTTTATACATCACTAACAAAATCCAACAAGAGATACGAAGAGAAATTCCATTAAAATAACTGCCGATAGTATAAAATATTTGGGAGTCTATATGCCAAGGGAAAGTGAAGAACTATATGAGCAAAACTACAAAACACTTTCCACACAAATAAAGTCAGATCTAAACAAGTGGGAAAATATCAAGTGCTCCTGGATAGGCTGAGTGAATATAATAAAGATGACAATACTATGTAAACTATTTATTTAGTACTATACCAATCAAACTCCCAAGAAACTTTTACTGACCTAGAAAAAATAAGAAAATTCATCTGCAAGAACAAAAGGTCAAGAATTTCAAGGGAACTAATGGAAAAAAAAAGTCAAATGAAGGTGGCCTAGCTGCACCAGATCTAAAATTATATTATAAAGCAGCAGTCACCAAAACCATTTGTTATTGGCTAAGAAATAGAGTAGTTGATCAGTGGAATAGGTTAGGTTCACAAGACAAAATAGTCAATAACTATAGGAAACTAGTGTTTGACAAACCCAAATACCCACAGATTTTAGGATAAGAACTCAGTATTTGATGAAAATTGCTGGGAAAATTGGAAACTAGTACAGCAAAATGTAGGTATTGACCCGCATCTAACACTGTATACCAAGATAAGTTTGAATTGGGTTCATGATCTATACATAAAGAATGATATTATAAACAAATTAGAAGAACATAGCATAGTTTACCTCTCAGATATGTGGAGGAGGAAGGAATTTGTGATCAAAGAAGAACTGGACATTATTTTTTTATTATAAAATAGAAAATTTTGATTATATTAAGTTAAAAAAGTTTTTGTACAAACAAAACTAATGCAGACAAGATTAGAAAAGAAACAATTAAATGCCTCATAGCCTGAAAATTACATTGTTAAAATGTTAGTGTTGAAAAGATGGACTTTTGAACAAGTGTTTCCCTCATGTCTTGAATGAATTTCTTCTTCACTCCTCTTAAACGCCTTCTCTATGTTTAATTCTCTGCCTTCCCCCTACATATTTGTGTGTTTTTATATGAATTCTGTAGCTACTTATCTATGCATATGTTATATATGTAGAATATAAGCTTCTTGAGAGTAGAACCTCTTTTACTTATGTTTGTACTTTCAGCAATTAGCACAGTGCCCAGCACATAATATACATGTACTAAATGCATATTGACTAACTGCATTTTGTTAATTGTTGGTGAGCAAAGAAAAGGTCACTGTTGCTTTAAGAGGAAGTGGGAAAGTTGTATGAGGGAGGCAGTATGGGAGTTAAATTTAAAATCATGAACAAAAAATCAGGCAATAGAAAATGGAAGGAGGGAAAAGCCAAACCTAGGGTGCTATTTGAACAAAGGCACAGAGAAGGAGAAGGGTTAGGGGTATGATATCTGTTTCACCAGAATTAGAATATGATGGAATTAAAACCCGAAAAACGGTGATGGAAAGGAGAGAGAGTTGAAATTGAAGTTAGGAAATCCTGAGTTTGAATCCCAGCTCTGGCACTTACTAGGAATGTGGCTGAGCTGAAGTCAGCTATAGTTTCAGTTTATTGTGAACATTTATATCTCTGTAAAAATTTAGGATTTGTTTATTTGCTGATTGTCTAGGCTGAAGAAAGTGATGGAGAGACTGTTAATGAGGCAGGTTTAGCTTAAAAGTGAGTATCTAGATGATGCCATAGTGCACAAAATCCACTGGGTCTGGAATCAGGAAGACTCATGTTCCTGAGTTCACATGAAGCCTCAGACACTGACTAGCTATGTGACCCTGGGCAAGTCACTTCACCCTGTTTACCTCAGTTTCCTCATCTGTAAAATGAGCTGGAGAAGGAAATGCCAAACCACTCCAGTATCTCAGCCAAGAAAATAGTAAATGGGGTCATGAAGAATCAGGACTGAAATGACTAAACCACAGCTACCATCACAATAACAAAAACTTAAAGGTATCTTGTTTTCTGAGAGCCTATTGTTAAACATTTATCAGTACAGCCTCGGGTATGACTGACTCAACAATTCATTTATAGTCACTGTTGCCTTCTCTGCAAAATTGGAATATAGTAGCACCTATTTAACAGGGTTCAAGTAAGGATCAAACGAGATCATTTATGTAAAACAAATCTAAATACTGTAGCAATGTGTGCTTTTATTATTATTTCAGATTGTGGAAGGCCTGGAATGCCAGGCTAAGAAGTTTAAAGTTTTTTCCTTAGGAAATTAGAAGCCACTGAAAGCTTTGTAACAAAGGAGTAACCCTCACTACATCTATGTATAAAAAGGCAAGTCTGATAGAAAATGAAGGATGGTTGGGAGGGAGATCTGTTAGGAGATGACTGTGACTGTCCAGGCAAATAGTAATGAAAGTCTGTAGTGGGCTTTGGGAAGATGGAAACGGAAAGGGAGAGTGTGGTGTTCTCTTCTTTTATATAATATAATCTTTCTCTCTGGGAGCAGGTTTCTTGGGGAGGTTTTCTGGAAGCAGCTTTAGTTTCAGTTCAAAGTAATAATCACTTCAAACGCAGCCAGCTGATAAAATCCAAAAGTTTATTTTCTCCTTCCAAGCCTCGTCTCTTTCCTTGGGCCCCGTTAGCTTTCTTAGAGGCCTATCTTTCAGTGGAGAAGCAAAGGAGGCGAACCCGCCCCCATGGTGGTGTGAGATGGGATGAATGAATCTGGTTCCGCCTCCGAGAGTGGACTTCTTCTGAACTGACTCACTTCACTAACTCAGCTCCTTTTTATGCTCTTTTAGAGGTGTGAACTCAAAGGTTGACTCCTCCTCTGAGAGAGTGGGATTGTGGGTTTCTGACTTGTGAATCTCATACTGAATACTTGTGGTGTTCTTTTTCTTTAAAATATAATGGTTCTCTCTGGGGGAGAAGGTTTCTTGGGGAGGTTTTCTGGAAGCAGCCTTAGTTTCAGTTACAAATAAATAATCACCCAAAATGCATCCAACTGAAAAATGCAAACATTTATTTTCTCTTTCCAAGTCTTGTCTCTTTGCTTGGGTCCGGTTAGCTCAGAGGCCTATCTCTCTGCTTGGTTCCAAGAACTCTTGCAGATTGTCCCTTGCTTCTACCTCTGCTCTCTCTCCTTGGTTCTAAGAGCTCTTGCAGCTTTGTCCTTTGCCTCTGCTTTCTTCAGCCTCCAGATGGAATGAATCTCTCTTGCCTCTGAGAGAGGGCTTCTGGCTCTCAATCTCCCAGAGTGCTGAATCTCCGACCCCTGGGAATGTTCCCAAGTAAAAACTCTTGAGTGGCTCACTGAAGCTGTATTTATTCTGCTTCTCCGAGAGTGGGATTGTGGAATATCTCCCAGCGTGCTCTCTAGCCCTAAGAGCTTCAAGGGAGGTGTGAATTCAGATATCTCATACTAAACCCTGAAATCTCCCAAACGTGTGAACTCCAATGAGTACATAAATACTTCTTGCTTATAAGAGCTCTCTAAAGGTGTGAACACAAGCATTATTGTCTATCAGTTGTACTCAGTACTTTGTTTCAAGTTCTGGCCCATAACATCTCCTCATAGGATCAGATTAATCATACTGAACCATGCTAAATTAGATAATTATTGTCTCTATCAACTCTAATGACTTAACAGTTTGTAAAGATTCCAACAAATACTGACTTGTGAATCTCCCAAAAGTGTGAACTCCAGTGAGTAGTTAAATACATTACTAAGCTAGAGAATTTGCTAAGTACTATGCTAAATTAGACAACTGACTTATCACTTTTTAAGGATTCTAACAGGAGAGGGAAAAGGCAAAGATGGCATCAAAGTTTCAAATGTGTGCCACAGGCAGAAATGGTGAAAGCCAAGTAAAAGCAGCTTTGGCGAGAAAGAGCAGGAACTTGATTTTAGTTGACTTGGAAATGCTGATAGAATATCAAAATGGAAACATTCCATAAACACTTGGAGAAATGAGACGCTAGAGCTTATCCCCATGGCTCTTGGAGCCTTCATTTCCTCATCTGTGAAATGCAAATAATAATAATGACACTCCATATGTCATAGGGATGTTCTAAAGTTCACAATGAGATGGAAAATATAATGTAGAAAGAGCAGCTCGAGAAAAGCTCACTTATTTATTTATTTTTTTTTACCATGCGTTCATATATCTCTCTAAGATCCCAGGATGGGTCCTTGACCAGAGTAAACCCTTCATAAGTATTTGAGTACATGATTGAGCACGTGCATATCAACAGATGCGACATAGGAAAGAGCTGAGAGGCTCTTCAAGCGATCCCAGTCAAGTGGCCTTTTCAGATGTATAAAGGTCTGAGTTAGATTTGGAAGAAGTAAACAGCTGTGGATTGTTGGAGAAGTTATTCAGAGCTGGGGGTTTTAGAATGGAGCCAGTAACAGATGTGGAACAGTGATCAACTATACATTTGGAAAAGACAACAGAGGAAATTGTGGCTGGAAGGTCCTTTCTCTGTCATTCCTGAAGTCTTCCCACAGCATCCATGGTCACACCTTAACTTTGTTGGCAACATCCACAGCTGGAAAGGCTGCTTTCCCCTGGGTCTGGATAGTAGGGCTTTTGAAACTTTTTCCACCCATGACCCCTTTTCACCAGAGAAATTTTGATGTGACACAGCGATATAGGTATATAAAGTAGATATACAAATTAAACATTTACTGATAACAAATCATAATTTCACAACTCCTCCATTCAGTTATGCAACCTCATAGGCAACTCACAGTTTAAGAAGCTTTGTTACACAAGATCAAGATTGGCTAGGTTTGTGTGAAGAAAAACTCAGTTCTGTGGCCACAGACCACCCCTTAACCCTGGCCAGTCATCACCCAGACTTAGATAGATTGTCCTACTGGACAAGGTAAGAGATTAGCCCATTGCTACTGTCAAGACAGTAACTCAGAGCCTGCTTCCTCCCTATACTAGGTCCTTACATCATTTGTTCATCAGTCATTTTTTGGATCATGTCAGAGTCTTTGTAACCCCTTTTGGGGGGCTGGCTAAGATACTGGAATGGTTTGTAATTTCCTGCTCCAACTCATTTAACAGATGAGAAAACTGAAGCAAGCAGGGCTGGGTGACTTGCCCAAGGTCACATAGCTAGTGTCTGAGGCTAGATTTGAATTCGGGTCTTCTTAACTCCAGTTCCAAAATTCTATTCACTATACTGCTTAGCTGTCCCTACTAGCATTATATAAAAACTGCTACAAGTAATGACCTCTTTGTATGTTTTAAAGAGCAGCATGATAGAGTGGAAGGAACATTGAATTTTGAATCAAAGGATTTGGACTTGAATTCTTGGCCTGCAATTTCCCAGTCATGAGACCTTGAACAAGTCAAATAACCTCACTAAGTCAATTTCCTCCTCTGCAAAATGGAGCTAACAACAGAAGTACATTGTGAGGCTTCTTATGAGGATCAAATAAGAAAATGAATGTAAATAGTTTTTCATAAAACATTAGACGAATGTGAACCAGTATAAGCCCAATAATAGAACTAGAAGGGAGCTCTGAGTTCCTTTAGTTCAAGCCCTTCATCTTACAAGTGAGACACAGGCCCAGGCAGGAGAAGGGACTTGCCTGAGATCCCCCTAGATAGGGAGCCACAGAGCCAAGGTACTCAGTGTTGCGGAGAGACAGCATGAAAAACAACTTTGTACAAACAAGCGAGACAGTTAGGTGGCACTGCAGTGGATAGAGTGTGAGATCTGAAGTTAGGAAGACCTGAATTCAAATCCAGTCTCGGATACTTACTAGCTATGTGACACTGGGCAAGCCATTTAACTTTTGTTTGCCTAATCCACTGGAAAAGAAAATGGCAAACCCTTCTGGTATCTTTGCCAAGAAAACCCCATGGACAGTAGAGTCCCACGGGGTCATGAAGAATCAGCCGTGACTGAACAACAAAACTTGACATTATTTATCCTGCCCTAGTTATGGCTCTTTGAAAACCTTACACTGCTGTATAGAGGTGAGTTATTATCACTGGAAACTCTTCTGATGTAACGTACTAGCTCACACTACTTCTAAGTAGAATTTAATGATTTTCAACTAAGTAGAATTTAATGATTTCCAATTGGTTAATTGGACAATGTTGTGGTATAGGGAAAAGAGAAAGGCCTGGGTCCCATTCCTGGCTCTGCCACCAACTGGCTAAGAGACCTTGGACAAGTGCTGTATTCTTCCCAGGGCTTAGTAGCACCACCCTCTTAGCTGTAGTACCCTCATCATGTCTCCCTCCAGTCTGGTAAAGACACACAAATGGCTTTATAATCACAATCCTCATACCTTGCTAACAAAATCCAGGCAGAACTAAGATGAGAATTTTCCTTTTAAGCCCAAACATCTGGGTAGAGATCAAAGGCCTACTTCCAGATAAAGAGCTAGTTTAGGGTTAGTCTTAGACACACCCAAGATCTGCTTTGACTTCTCCATCTCCTCCTCAGATTTCATTCTATGTTCTGACATTCTTCCATCTTGAACTTTGTGTTCCAAGGCCATCGAATCGTTAGTTCAGCCCAGATTTGGACCTGACGTGTGTCCTTGGAGACCTCCCCTGACGAGGAACTGCTGCCTCTTGAGGCACCCCCTTCAGCTTTTGGAAAATGGCAATGGAATCAGGAAGACTCATATTCCTGAGTTCAAATCCAGCCTCAGGCGCTTACTAGGTGAGTGGCCCTGGGCAAGTCACTTAACCCTATTTGCCTTGGTTTCCTCATTCGTAAAATGAACTGAAGAAGGAAATGGCAAACCATTCCAGTATCTCATTGAAGGACTGAAATGACTAAATCACCACCACTACCACCATCACAGCAAAAACTTAAAGGTAATCTTGTTTTCTGAGAGCCTGTTGTTAAACATTTATCAATACAGCCCTGGGAACGACTGAGCAATTCACCTATAGCCACTGTTGCCTTCTCTGCAAAACTGGAATATAATAGCACCTACTTCACAAGGTTCAAGTAAGGGTCAAATGAGATAATTTATATAAAGCAAATCTAAGTGCTATGGCAATGTGTGCTTTTATTACTATTTCAGATTGTGAAGGGCCTTGAATGCCAGGCTGAGAAGTTTAAACTTTTCTCCTCGGGAAATGGGGAGCCGCTGGAAGGCTTTGGAACAAAACAGTAACCTCACTACATCTATGCATAAAGAAGGCAAGTCTGATAGCAAATGAAGAATGGTTGGGAGGGAGACCTATTAGATGACTGTGACTGTCCAGACAAGTAGGAATGAAGGTCTGTAGTGGGCTTTGGGAAGATGGAAAAGGAAAGGGAGAGGGGAAAGGCGAAGATGGCACCAAAGTTTCAAATGTGTGCCACAGACAGAAATGGTGAAAGCCCAATTAAAGCAGCTTTGATGAGAAAGAGCAGGAACTTGATTTTAGTTGACTTGGAAATGGTGGTAGAATATCAAAATGGAAACATTCCATAAACACTTGGAGAAATGAGAGCCTGGAGCTTATGAGAGAGGGAGGAGGAAGAGTATTCCAAGCATGAAGGACAGTTTGTACAAAAGCATAGAGGCAGGAGATGGAGCATCGTGTACAGGGAATGGCATGGAGATCTTTGGATAAAACATAGAGTGTGTGAGGGAGAATAATGTGAGAAGTCTGGACAGTCAGGGTGGAGCCATATTACAAAGGGCTTTAAATGGAGAACACAGGGGTTTTTGTTTTATTCCGGAAGTAACAGTCCCTGAAGCTTTTCCCTCAAGAGGATTCCATGGTCAGTCCTGTGCTTTGAGAACATCAACACAGCAACTGTGCAGAGATAGAGTGGAGAGAGGAGAATATGGATTCAGGAAGACCAATTGGGAAGCTATTGAAGTTGTCCAGGTGAAGACGACATAAGAATCTGCCCTGTGCTGGTGGCCTATGAGAGAAGAGGGGAGGGATGCAAGGAATGATCTGAAAGTAGGATCCCCAAGACTTGGCAAATTCCCGGACACAAGGTGTAGGGGAGGGAAGGGCTCGGTGATGGGAGGGAGACACAGGTGATTGTAAAGTCACAATCCTGTATGAGTAGAAGGATGGTAGTACGGTATTCCCAGTGGAACTTGAGAAGTTTGGGGAGTGGGGTAAAAAGTAGAGGAGTAGAAAGGCCAAAGGAAGAACTTTGGAGGATCAGGAAATAGTGATGAGCCAAAAAGCCTACAGAAGTAGTTAAAGACATGAAGAACCAGGAGAAAGGAAGTCAAATGTGGAGAGGGGATGGTCATTGCCAAGATGTGCTTTTAAAGAAAAGGCAGCTAGGTGGCACAGTGGATAGAGCACCAGCCCTGAAGTCAGGAGGACCTGAGTTCAGATCTGGTCTCAGACACTTAACACATCCTGTGTGACCCTTGGCAAGTCCCTTAACCCCAATTGCCTCAGCAAAAAAAAAAAAAAAAAAAAAAAAAAAAAAGGTAAGGGGTATGACTTTAGCAAGATGTGAATTAGGTCTCTAGCATTTCCATGGTGGCCTTTAATTTTAATGAAGAGAACCTCAAAGCAAAGAGAGGGCTTAGGGCAGAGAGATTCAGATCTTGATGTTTCCTGAAAAACAGTACATACGAAAAGTGAGAAGGTTCAGGGCATAGAAATTAACTGCTAGGGAAGGGGAACTCAGTTTGGAAAATCTCACAACTCACAAGTATTTCTTTTAAAATGCATATTGTTATTGCATATTGGGCATCTGGGTCCAGATGTTGCCCATTTTTTTTACTCATTTAAAAATGAAAGTTGATTTTTCATAGGGGATCAGTTACTTATTCCAATATAGTTTTTATTGGGCATAGACAATGGATAAAAACAAAACAAAGAATCAAAAGAAAATGAAATTTTAAAAGCCCTTCTACCTTTAACCAGACTTTTCAAAGTCAGATGACTAGCCAAAGCTTCCAACCCCCAAACCACAATCTCTGTACAGCCAAACAATGACAGTTCCATGTATTGCTTTCTTTAGTAAGGATTATTGCTTCTCTTACTATTATTAAAAATGATTATCAAGAATTTTTTGACAGGGAAACATTGTGTGAACTCTAAAGAGCTATCTTCTATTTCATCTTCTATTTCAAAATCATCATATTGATAATACTGATGTAAAGTATAATCATAATCAAATATATGAAAAATAAAAATAATACTTTGATCCAATTTAGCATAATATGGTTTTATAACCCAAAATGTCCTGTCTTGGATAGTTCCTAGAATGTCATTCCTAATTCTAGGAAGGTTCATTTCTAGAATGAACAATGGTTCAGAGAAACTAAAAGTGGGAGATTATGTGGCATTCAGGAGCAGAGAATGTAATAGTCAGAAACAAGAGGATTTTAGGATTTAGCATGGCATAGCCATGGTGAAGGGAAGGGAGGAGTTAGGACAGCATTCACAATAAAGAATGTCAGAGCAGAGAGTTCCCTGAGACACTGAAGGGCAAATCTTGGAATGTCCTGAAAATCATATTTTATTATTAGGTGATCTTTGAGAACAAGAATGGACCTTAGAAGGAAAATTATCATAAATGCAATATATATATATATATATATATATATATATATATATATCCTTGTTTTGTGCAAATGTTGACCTTTTGCGAGTCATTTAAAATGAGAACAAGGCAAAATTGTTCTTATGAGATCAAACATAAATTTTAATTTCATTTTGAGACTGCTTTGGTGGTGCAAAAATAAACATTCTCAACTACAGAGCCTCAAGGTGTGAAGGTTTTCTGGAGGCAGCCTTAGTCTCAGTTGAAATAAATAATTACTCCAAAATCGCAGCCAGCTGATAAAAGTGTAAACGCTTATTTCTCCTTCCAAATTAGCCTGGTTAGTTGAGGCCTATCTCTCTGCTTGGTTCCAAGAGATCTTGCAGCTTTGTCCTTGGCTTCTGCCTCTGCTTTCTTCAGCCTCCAGCCAGCACCAAGGTAGAAGATACGATGAATCTCTTGCCTCGAAGATAGGGCTTGGGGGTTCCAAGAGCTCTCTCTGACTTCAAGTAAATCTCTCTCAAGCTCCCAGAATTTCTAGTAACTCCTCAAGTGACTAACTCCAGTCATCCCACAAGAAGAACTAAGCTCAAGCTTCAAAAGCTCCCTATATATGTGATCTCCCAAAGGTTAACTCTGCCTTCTGGAGGGAGAGGGATTCTGGGTTATCTCGCAGAGTGCTCTCTGGCCCTAAGGGAAGTGTGAATTCAGACTAAGCCCTACTAAGCCCTGCATCCTCCCAAATGTGTGAACTCCATTGAGTACTTAGATACTTATGAGCTCTCTAGAGGTGTGAACACAAGCATTGTTTCTATCAGTTCCACCTAGTACCTTGTTTCAAGTTCTGGCCCAAAATATGGCTTTCTAAGATCAAATCAACTCCAATAGCTTAACACGTTGTAAAGATTCCAACATTAAGGTTATAGTGAAAGCCACCAAAAAACCCTTGCAAACTCCCCTAACCCAAACATCTGGACAAGGAAAAACTAGTGCAATCCTGTCCAATTGATTCATTGACAAAAATACCTGTTGGTAGTAGTATTAATGATACTAAATATTCAGTATTTTGTTCCATTAAAACATAGTGGGCTTAGAAAAAAAAGAAGGCTACTGTTTGATCAGTCTGTGGAAAAAGATGAATATTTCATTCAAATAAAACAGTAAAGTTAATTAAAGCAAAAACAACAACAAAAACAGATAACAGGAGGCTGTAGCTTCAGATATGAGAATCTCCTCTCTGTAAAGATTTTAGAAACCTGAATGTCTGGGGTTCCAGGTATCCTGAAAGTGGGGCAAGTTGGTGGTAGAATACTCTTACAGAAGTTGGAACCACCATTGAATAGAACTAAGAATGCATTGTGTTGTCATAATTCTTAAAGTTGTCTTCAAATTGGAACCTAGAACATCTAAACTTGATGGAAACATACAATCCTGAATAGATAGTGACTATAATCCTGAACTAGAAAATCTTGGAATCCTCAGTTGGATGAGTCAGGAAGGCAGTTTTTCTTTTGTATATCATATCTTGATTCTAATAGAAAGCCTACTGGAATCAGAGAAATCTGAAAGAATCAAACAAAGAAACCAAATAAAAAGCAAGGAAGAGTCCTGATAGAATGGGAGATGTAATGGGATTAGAGAACAGACTCTTTGATGTCTGGGAGGAGCCATGGAGAAGACAAGGAGAGATTGAGGAGAACCTCTAGAATAGGGATGGGGAACATCAGCCTGCAGATCTGCAAAATCATTTGCATAATCAATCTCAAGTGATGACAAGCTGAAATCTGGATGCAACAACCCCCCACTGCTTGAAATTTTAAGCTGATAATTCTGTATGGTCTATCTATGATATAAATATCCAACTGGCCCTAGCCAGAAAAAAAGTTTCCTAACTTTGCACTAGAAGAATGGACAGAAATATCCAGAAGATAAAGAAAATGCCAAGACTGGAGTGATCTCTAATTTCCCCTATGTCATAGATGTAAGGACTCTGAGAATCCTAAATGATCTGCTCTGGAATTGGTTTTCAAATGCTAAATGTCCTAATATCAAAGGCTTACTTTAAATATATTTTTAGTGGGCAAAAATATTTTCCAGTTTAATGTAGATACCTAAAGTGATAGCTGGAAATTCTCTGAGAATGTGTCAGAATCTGTTCAGGGAGAGGCCTTGAAATTGAAAATATCGTTAATGGGAAGGATTTATTTTCATCTATATTCTAAGTGAGCCAAAATATTATCTAGTTCTAGAAATTTTCTAAAACAGGAAGATTTTGCTTAGAATTTCAATCCTTTCCTTCATTTTATTTAATATTCCTCTATATTAGTAGGATTGTTTTCAAAGAAACCACACTTTCATAATTACACTGCTAAAAGAGGACACTATACTATTTTTGGCAACCTCCTCAAAACAAGTTTCCAAAGTGAAAACATATGAACATCAAAATAAATGAAATTCCCTCTGGGACTTCCCACAGTCAAAACTGCTGTTGATAGTATTGTGAAGGAAAATGAATGCAAAATATGTTTGGGCAATCAAATGAAAGAGTAACATGCTAAGAAATTGGAAGAAAAATGGGTTAGTTTTGGAAATTTGTGAATAAATAAGATGCATGTGCATTGTAATGATTATCCAATAAAAACTAAAAAAGAAAATCATTATAGACCATGGGACAATATGGCCTTAGAATCCAAAAGATCAACTCTTCTTAGAAGATAATACTCATTGGTAAAGACCCTGATATTGAGAAAGATTGAAAGCAAAAGCAAAATAAGATGGCATGGGAAGAGGTGAGTAAATAGTGTAATGGAATTCATGAACCTTAGACAGATTTTGAGAGAAAAAGAGAAAGATGAGGACATGATGAAATGAGGGAAGAATAATTAATATTTTAGTGGATCAAAATACTGGGCATCTATAATTAATGTTTGAAAATAAGGTAAAAATTTTATGTAAGGCTATTCATTCCTTTCAGTGTAAATTATCTTATTAATCCTTGATGCATAAAAGAAAAGAAACATACAAACCCCTTGCATATCTTGAAATTAACTGTCAAAAGTTTTTGGTGCGATTACTATGTATTTTTTGGCTACCCTTAAAAAACACCCCCATATCACACAAAATCTGAGCAATAGAACAATTTTGGATGGATAAGTTCCTTTCTTTAGTAAAGACTGTTCTTTCCATGATATTTAAGAAAAATTGATTTTTAGTAATTTTGGACTGAAAACCAAATTATTCTGTATAGAGAGAATTTTAGGAAGATTTCTATTTGGAAGTCATTATATTGGTAAACTAACATACACTGTAATAATAATCCAATGAATAAAATAAAAAATATGAACTTAATACAAGTTACCACGATATGGCTTTAAACCTCAAAGTTCTTCTTTGGCTTCTATGTGCCCTAGAATAATAAAGTTTAGGTTTCTAGGTACCTTTTGTGTGGGAATGTGGGAATAGTTGTTCAGCAGAGATAAAGAATTTCTAAGCCAGGATTTTAAAACTGCCATTGAATGTCCCAATGGAGAGCAGTGAGTAAAGTCAGAATAAAGGACTCTGGAGCACATTGGAATCTAATCTGTGTTGGTTTGAGGGAAATTTTGAATCCTGATTCTTGAGCTTGCTTTGAATGCAGAATCTCAAATGTCATTGTTTAGAGGGACTAAAAATAGAAGAGTGAGAGATGTTAAGGAGCTGAGAATAGAAAGGGTCAGAAAGAGGAGGATTTTAGTTCAGAGCCTGATTTATTCATGATGAAGGGAAGGAATGAGCTAGGAGAGCACTTTGAAGATGGGGAATCAGAGCAGAGAATGTTCAGATGTTCCAAAGGGTCAATGGGACCCTTTGGACCCTTTCAGAACAAGGGAGTATTCTGAAAATCACCCAGGTTTGATTGCTAGCTGGTCTTTGAGGGAAAAAAAAAGATGGAAATATTGTAAATATTGTAAATACCAAAGATATGTATTCTTACTTCACCTAAATATTGACATGTGCTAGGTTATTTAAAAAAAGAACAAGAGAGAATATTCTTATGACATCAAACTTGATGCAAATTTCATTTTGAAAAGGCATCGGTGATGCCAAAAATAAACCAATTTGACATTCTTACTAAAGAGCCACAAGGATAAGGTAAAATATTTTCTATTTTATAACCATTCAAAAGAAGCCACAAAACCCAAATATCTGTACAGGAAAGTTCAATGGAATTCTCTGTAACTCTTTTCAAAATAATAGCTTTTAATTTTCAAAATACATGCAAAGATAGTTTTCAAACATTCACCCTTGTATGCACACTTGTGGTCCAAATTTTTCTCCCTCTTCCCACCACCCATCTCCCCTAGACAGCAAGTTATCCAATATAGGTTAAACAAGCGCAATTCTACTAAACATATTTCCACTCTCTGCAACTCTTTCATAAATAAAGTATAATGTTCTTGTTCTGGTTTTCTGGAGGTCTCTGAGTCAGCCTTCTTTTCAGTTCAGTAATCACCACAAGAATAGCCAGGTGTTGAAGTCCAAATTCTTTATTGTCTCCTTCACAATCTAGTTTCCTTGTCTGGGGCCCGGGCTAGTTTTCTTGAGGCCTTTCAGATGGGTCTTGATCTCAGTGGAGAAATGAAGGCGAAGAGCCTGCCATCCCGGTGTTGTGAGATGGAGTGAATGAATCTGGCTCTGAGTCTGAGTCCCCCAGGAGAGCCACCAGGAGCCAGACCAAAGATGTCCTGAATCTCTCTCCTTGGCTCCCAGAGCTTGAGCTTCCTGCCTCCACTTGTCTTCTATGGCTCTGACTCTGGCTGAGGCTCCCAGTTTATATGCTCTCTTATAATTACACCATCATAGGTGTGAATCTTGTGGAACTATATTAAGTACTAAGTACATGTACTGAACTAGAGTACCATTAAGCACTATGCTAAACTAGATAACCATTGTATTTATCAATTCCACTGACTTAACACCTTGTAAGAATCCTTGTTTCAGAGTTCTGGCCCATAACAATAAAGAGTTATAATACTGAATATTCAGTAGCTTGGGCCATTTGCTCATGGTGTTTATAACATGGATTTAGAAAATGACAATACTATTGTGTGGAAATTGGGTTATCATCAAGTGGATTGTTAAAACTAAAAAATCCAAACAGCTTTTAGAAGGGCCCTCCTTTACTTATGATAATCTCCTTTCCAGGAAGGCCCTTAGAGAACAACTTCTGGATTCCAGGTGTCCTGAAAGTGGGCAAGTCTAGAATTTAGAATACAATATTTTCCCACATTAAATAAGTCACATCTTTGAGTGGACCAATTTAAGAATGGATTGTGAAGGCAAAATTCTTGAACAAGTCTTTGACTTGGAACCTAGAATATATGAGCTTGTTGGAAATATGCAATCCTAAATAGATCATGACTATAATCCTGATCTAGAGAATCCTGGAATCCTGAGTTGGTGGAGGCAATAGGGTGATTTTGGGGTACACCATTTCTTATTTAAATAAAATGACTATTGGGCATCAGGAATGACTAAGAAAAACAGAGACAGTCAAAACCAACTAGGCCTAATCCTGAGAGAAGGTGAGATATTCAGAATCTAAAGAGGAAAATGCCCCAAAGAAATGGGATTGGAGAAGGGATACTTACAGGTCTGGGAGAAGCTGTGGAGAATAGGGGAGAGAGAGAGGAGAGCCTCTAGAAGAAGGGATACAGATATCCAGGAGAGAAGACCAAAGATCATGACTAAAGTATCCTCCAGTTTTCCATGTGTCATAGCTGTAAGGACTTTGAGAATCAAAAGTGATCTGATCTGCTCTGGAACTGGCCGTCAAATGTCAAATGTACTAATTACAAAGGCTTACCTGAAATAAATTCTTTGTGGGTAAAAATGTGTCTACTTGCAGTTAAATATTGCAACATGCTAAAGACTTATAAGAGAAATTAGTCTGTTTTAAAACTGCATATGGTAAGACTGATGAGAACTCTCCCAGGTATGGCAGTCTCTTCAGCCCTTCCCTGCTGTGAGATTTTATGTATTAAGGTTCCTCACATCTCCAACATTCTCTATTCTAAGGTACCTCTCAGATCAGACAGTCTGTACTTAGAACTCTCCAGCTACAACATTCTGTACTCTTAAGAACCCTTCGAATTCTGACATTCTGAGCCACAAGACATGATTAAACACACTCGGAGTTATGGCATTCTGTGTTCCAAAAACTCTCTTACTATGACATTATGGTTCTATGAACCCTTTAAGTTCTAGCATTCTCTGTTCTAAAAATACTCCCAGCCCTGAGAATCTGTGTTCTAAAAATGGTCCAAGCTCTGACATTCTATGTTCAAAGACCACTCCCATCTCTGGCATTATGTTTTCTAAGAATATTACCAATTATGACATTCCATGAGAACTCTCCCAGCATGACATTCGGTGTTCTAAGCCTATGACATTGTGTGTTCTTAGCCCCCTACCACCTATGACATTCTGCTTTCTAAGAATTCTCCCAGCTCTGAAGTTTTGTGTTCAAAAGCCCATCTCTTTTGTGACTTTCTGTGTTCTACGAACCCTCCCATCGCAGACATTCCATGTTCTAAGAATTCTCCCAATAAGACATTCTGTGTTTAAGCCCCATACAAGCTAGGACATTCTGATTTCTAAGAATTCTACCAACTCTGTTGTTTTGCATTACAAAAATTCTCCCAGTTACGACATTCTGTGTTCTAAGAATTCTCCCAATATAACATACTTTCTGCTAAGAGCTCTTTAAGGTCTCATAATCTGTTCTCAGAACACTTCCTTCTCAGATATTCTATGTTCTAAGAATTTACCTCACTATGATATTCTGTGTTTTATGAATTCACCCACTATGACATTCTGTGTTCTAACCACCACTGACATTCTATGTTGTAAGAACACTTGCAACTATGACATTTTGTATTCTCAGAACTCACCCACTAAGGCATTTTCTCTTCTAAGAATTCTCCCAGCGATAAGAACTTACTGTTTGATAAAAATTGCTGGGAAAATTGGAAACTAATATGGCAGAAACTAGGCATTGAGCCACACTTAACACCGTACACCAAGATAAGGTCAAAATGGGTTCATGACCTAGGCATAAAGAATGAAATTATTAATAAATTAGAGGAACACAGGATAGTTTACCTCTCAGACCTATGGAAGGGGAAGGACTTTATGACCAAAGCAGAACTAGAGATCATTACTGATCACAAAATAGAAAATTTCGATTATACCAAACTGAAAAGTTTTTGTACAAACAAAACTAATGCAGACAAGATTAGAAGGGAAGCAATAAACTGGGAAAATATTTTTACAGTCAAAGGTTCTGATAAAGGCCTCATTTCCAAAATATATAGAGAATTAACTCTAATTTATAAAAAATCAAGCCATTCTCCAATTGAAAAATGGTCAAAGGATATGAACAGACAATTTTCAGATGAAGAAATTGAAACTATTTCTAGTCATATGAAAAGATGCTCCAAGTCATTATTATTCAGAGAAATGCAAATTAAGACAACTCTAAGATACCACTACACACCTGTCAGATTGGCTAAGATGACAGGAAAAAATAATGATGATTGTTGGAGGGGATGCGGGAAAACTGGGACATTGATGCATTGTTGGTGGAGTTGTGAACGAATCCAACCATTTTGGAGAGTAGTTTGGAATTATGCTCAAAAAGTTATCAAACTGTGCATACCCTTTGATCCAGCAGTGTTACTACTGGGATTATATCCCAAAGAGATTATAAAGAAGGGAAAGGGACCTGTATGTGCACGAATGTTTGTGGCAGCCCTTTTTGTAGTGGCTAGAAACTGGAAACTGAATGGATGTATCAGTTGGAGAATGGCTGAATAAATTGTGGTATATGAATATTATGGAATATTACTGTTCTGTAAGAAATGACCAACAGGATGATTTCAGAAAGGCCTGGAGAGACTTACACGAACTGATGCTGAGTGAAATGAGCAGGACCAGGAGGTCATTATATACCTCAACAAAGATACTATATGATGACCAGTTCTGATGGACCAGGCCATCCTCAGCAACGAGATCAACCAAATCATTTCCAGTGGAGCAGTAATGAACTGAACCAGCGACGCCCAGAGAAAGAACTCTGGGTGATGACTAAAAACCATGACATTGAATTCCCAATCCCTCTATTTATGCCCACTTGCATTTTTTATTTCCTTCACAAGCTAATTGTACAATATTTCCGAGTCTGATTCTTTTTGTACAGCAAAATAACGGTTTGGTCATGTATACTTATTGTGTATCTAATTTATATTTTAATATATTTAACATCTACTGGTCATCCTGCCATCTGGTGGAGGGGGTGGGGGGTAAGAGGTGAAAAATTGGAACAAGAGGTTTGGCAATTGTTAACGCTGTAAAGTTACCCATGCACATAACCTGTAAATAAAAGGCTATTAAATAAAAAAATAAAATAAAATAAAATAAAAAGAATTCTCCCAGCTATGTTCTAAGAATTCCCCTAGTTATTATGTTTTGGGTTCTACAAATTCACTCACTATGACACTCTGTGTTCTAAGAACCCTCAAAACTGACATTTTGTGTTGTAAGAATCCTCCAAGCTATGAAATTCTACATTATAAGCCCCCTACCAGCTAAGGCATTCTGCCTTTTAAGAACACTTCCAACTCTGACATTCTGTAGCCTATGAACTCTCCCAGCTTTTACATCATGCTTTCTAAAAACTCTTCCAGCTCTGATGTTTTGTGTTCAAAAGCCCATCTTTTTTTTTATGACATTCTGCGTTCTAAGAACTCTTCCAGCTCTGACATCCTGTGTTCTTCAGCCCTTGTCTGCTTTGAGATTGTTATGTTCTAAGGCTCCTCTCCCCTCCTCCCCGACAGTCTCTATTCCAAGGCATCTCTCCGACTTGACATTCTGTGTACTAAGAATTCAAGGTATGACATTCTTTATTTTAAGACCCCTTCTAATTCTGACATTCTGAATTAGAAGATGTGATGCAACATTGACATGCTGTTTTTTAAGAATTCTCCCACTATGACATTCTATGTTCCAAGAAAGCTCCCAGCTTTGACAGTCTGTCTTTTAATAATTTTCCCAGCTATGACATTCTGTACTTTAAGAACCATCCCTGCTCTTACATTCTGTGTTCTAAGAATTCTAACAGGTAGAACATTATGTGTTATGAGAATTCCCCCACATCACATTCTGTGTTCTAAGAATCTTCCAGTCTTTGATATTCTGTGTTCTAAAAACTCTCCACGCTGTGACATATTCTAAGAATTCCACAATTACATTATGCATTCTAAAAAGCCTTGAATGTCTAACATTCTCTGTTCTAATAATATTCCCAGCTCTTACATTTCTGTGTTCTAAGAATTCTCCCAGCTATCATGTTCTGTGTGCTTAAAAGTCACCTACTATGACATTCCGTATCATAGTTCTTTATCTAAGAACCCTTAAAGCTCTGACAGTCTATGTTCTACAAGCTTTATCAACTCTGATATTCTGCATTCTATGTCCTCTACTAGCTATGACATTCTGCTTTTTAAGGATTCTCCTGGCTCTGACATTTTGTTTTCTAATGTCCATTCCTTTTATGACATCCTGACTTCTATGACTACTCACTTGATGACATTCTGTGTTCTACAAAACCTTGCATCTCTGACATTCTATGATCCAAGAATTCCCCCAGTTATGGCATTCTGTGTTCTCAGAATATTTCCAGTATGACATTCTGTGTTCTAAGAATTTTGACACTATTACATTCTCTCTTCAAAGAACCCTGCAACTTGTGACATTATATATTCTAAAAATAATACCATCTCTAAGATTCTGTGTTCTAAGACCTCTCCACCCTATGACATTGTATGTTCTAAGCTCCCTACCCACTATCACCTTCTCTACTCTAAAACCACTTCTAATTCTGACTTTGTGAGTTATAAAGACATGAAACAACACTGACATTCTGTCTCCAAGAACTCTTCCAACTCTGACATTCTGTGATCTTCAGCCCTTAACTGAGGTGAGGTTTTATACATTCCCAGCTCTGAAGAATGCCAGTTATATGAATATTCCCAGGTATGACATTCTGTGTTAGAAAAATTTACTTTCTCTGCCATTCTGTCTTTTAAGCATCCTTCAAACTCTGACATGCTATGTTTTAGGAACACTCAGAGCTATCATATTCTGTGTTCTAAGAATTCTCCCACTATGATATTCTGTGTTCTATGAACTCTTTAAGTTTTAACATTTTATGTTCTAAGAACACTATGAGATCTGATATTCCATGTTCTACAAATGATTCAAACTCTATGTTCTAAGAACACTCCCATGACTGACCTTCTGTTTTCTAAGAATATTCCAACCTCTGTGTTATAAGCCCAATACAAGCTAAAACTTCCCGCTTTTTAAGGATTCTCCCAGGGGGCAGCTAGGTGGTGTAGTGGATAGAGCACAGCCCTGAAGTCAGGAGGACTTGAGTTCAAATCTGGACTCAGACACTTAACACTTCCTAGCTATGTGACCCTGGGCAAGTCCCTTTACCCCAATTGTCTCAGGGGAAAAAAAGATTCTTTCAACTCTGACGTGTTTTGTGTTCTAAGTCTGTTCCCTTCTTTGACATTCTGTGTTTTATGAACTATACCACTTCTGACACTCTGTGATCTAAGAATTCACCCAGTGGCCTAGAATCTGATATTCCAAAAGGCAAAGGAACTTATATTGCAGCCAAGAATCAACTAACCAGCTAAACTGAACATTATCTATCAGGGAAGAAGATGGACATTTGATGATAGAGGTGAAATTCATTTCTTTCTGGTGAAAAGACCAGAGCTGAACAAAAAATCTGATCTCCAAATACACAACTCAAGAGAGGTATAAACAGGTAAAAAGGAAAGAACTCTTGAGAACTATATCACTGTTATGGATACGCTTAGAGAATGCAGGTATAATTTGATTGTGATAATTGTGATAATTTATTGTGATAATATAAAAAAGAATTTAAAGGTGGAAAAGGCATTGTACTGGAAAAATAGGAAAATGAAGGTAAAATGAGGGAAATTACATCTCATGAAGAAGCAAAGAAGACCCCTATATTGAGGGAAAGAAGGGAAGAGGACAAATATTGCATGAATTTTACTCTCATCATCTTTGAGCCAAAGCTCAAAGAGAGACTATCAGATTTATATGGCTTTGTAGAGAGGCTTGTCTTACCCTAGGGAAGTGAGAGGGGAAAGAAGAAATGGAAGGGGGAGGCTAATAGAAGAGAGAACAAAAGTAGAAGAGGAAAAATGTAAGAAAGGAGGAAGGGCTGTAAAGCGGAAGAGCTGTTTGAGGGAGGTGTTGGTCAGAAGTAAAATATTGGAGAGGAGGGAAAAGGCAAAAGGAAAGATAAAAGCATAAATTGGGTGTCAATAAGATGGCAGGAAAAACAGAATTTGTTATTTTAACTGTGAATGTGAATGGGGTAAATTCTCCCATAAACAAAAGTGAATAAAAGACTGGATGAAAAGCCAGAATCCTACATTATGTTGTTTACAAGAAACACATTTAAAGCAGAGTGATACATACAGAGGAAAGGTAAAGGGCTGGAGAAGAATTTATTATGTTTCAGCTGAAGTAAAAAAAAGAAAGAAAGAATAGCCATCCTGATCTCAGATAAAACAAAAGAAAAAAATAGATCTAGAGATAAGGAAACTATATCTTTGCTAAAGGGTATCACAGATAATGAAGTGATATCAATTATAAATATATATGCATCAAGTGGTATAGCATCCAAATTCCTAGAGGAGAAGTTAAGAGAGTCACAAGAAGAAATAGACAACAAAATTATAGTAGTGAGGGATCTCAACCTTGCTCTCTCAGAACTAGATGGATTGGAACACAAAATAAAAAAGAAATAAATTAAGAAAATAAATAGAATCCTAGAAAAGTCAGGGATGATAGACCTTTGAAAAATTGAATGGAGACAGAAAGGAGTATACCTTTTTTCTTGTGAATTCATGGAAAATATAAATGATTGACCCTATACTAGGGTAGAAAAATTTCAATATCAAATGTAAAAAAAGGTAGAAATAGAAAAAGCATCCTTTTCAAATTGATAATTTCATCCAAGAGAATGACAATAATGAGATAATATATCAAATTTATAGAATGCAGCCAAAGCATCTAATTAAAGCCATTAGCAACCTAGAAAAAATAACAAAATTCATATGGAAGAACAAAAGGTCAATAATTACAAGGGAATTAATGAAAAAAAAAATCAAATGAATACGGTCTAGCTGTATCTGATCAAACACTATATTTTAAAGTAGTGATCACCAAAACCATTTGGTATTGGCTAAGAAATAGATTAATTGATCACTGGAATAGGTTAGGTTCACAGGACAAAATAGTCAACCAACTATAGCAATCTAATGTTTGCTACATTACACTAACCGTGTACCACTGTTCACCAAGATAAGATCAAAATGGGTCCATGATTTCGGCATAAAGAGTGAGATCATAAATAAATTAGAAGAACATAGGATAGTTTACTGTTGGAATCTTTACAAACTGTTAAGCCATTGGAGTTGATAGAGACAATAATTATCTAATTTGGCATGGTTCAATATGATTGATTTTATCTTAGAAAGAGATATTTGGGGCCAGAACTTGAAACAAGGTACTAAGTACAACTGATAGAAATGATGCTTGTGTTCACATCTTTAGAGAGCTCATAAGTATCTTTTTTTTTTTAATTTAATAGCCTTTTATTTACAGGTTATATGTATGGGTAACTTTACAGCATTGACAATTGCCAAACCTCTTGTTCCAGTTTTTCCCCTCTTTCCCCCACACCCTCCCCCAGATGGCAAGATGACCAGTAGATGTTAAATATATTAAAATATAAATTAGATACACAATAAGTATACATGACCAAACCGTTATTTTGCTGTACAAAAAGAATCAGACTCTGAAATATTGTACAATTAGCCTGTGAAGGAAATCAAAAATGCAGGTGGGCAAAAACATGGGGATTAGGAATTCAATGCAATGATTCTTAGTCATCTCCCAGAGTTCTTTCTCTGGGTGTAGCTGGTTCAGTTCATTACTGCTCCATTGGAAAAGATTTGGTTGATCTCGTTGCAGAGGATGGCCAGGTCCATCAGAATTGGTTATCATATAATATTGTTGTTGAAGTATATAATGATCTCTTGGCCCTGTTTGTTTCACTCAGCATCAGTTCATGTAAGTCTCTCCAGGCCTTTCTGAAATCTTCCTGTTGGTCATTTCTTACCAAACAATAATATTCCATAATATTCATATACCACAATTTATTTAGCCATTCTCCAACTGATGGGCATCCACTCATTTTCCAGTTTCTAGCCACTACAAAGAGGGCTGCCACAAACATTTGTGCACATACAGGTCCCTTTCCCTTCTTTATGATCTCTTTGGGATATAAGCCCAGTAGTAACACTGCTGGATCAAAGGGTGTGCACAGTTTGATAACTTTTTGGAGCTCATAAGTATCTAAGTACTCAATGGAGTTCACACGTTTGGGAGATTTCAGGACTTAGTTTGGGTTAGTATGAGATATCCCAATTCACACCTCCCTTAGGGCCAGAGAGAACTCTGGGAGATAACCCAGAATCCCTCTCCCTCCAGAAGGCGGAGTTAACCTTTGGGAAATTATATATATACAGGAAGCTCTTAGAGCTGGAGAGAGTTTTTCTTGGGATCTAGAGAGAGTTTTTACTTGGGAGCATTCCCAGGAGTCAGAGAGGAGCACTCTGCAAGGAACCAGGACACAATATTTTACCTCTCAGACTTGTGGAGGAGGAAGGAATTTGTGACCAAAGAAGAACATTATTGATTACAAAATAGAAAATTTTGATTATATCAAATTAAAAAGCCTTTATACAAACAAAACTAATGCAAAGGGATTAGAAGGGAAGCAACAAACTAGGAAAACATTTTTACAGTTAAAGGTTCTGATAAAGGCTTCATTTCCAAACGATATAGAGAATTGACTCTAATCTATAAGAAATAAAGCCATTCTCCAATTGATAAACTGTCAAAGGATATGAAGAGACAAGTTTCAGATAATGAAATTGAAACTATTTCTACTCATATGAAAGGGTGTTCCAAATCACTATTGATCAGAGAAATGCAAATTAAGACAACTCTGAGATACCCAATACACACCTATCAGATTGACTAAGATGACAGGAAAAATAATGATGAATGTTGGAGGGGATGCGGGAAAACTGGGACACTGGAGTTGTGAACGAATCCAATCATTCTGGAGAGCAATCTGGAACTATGCTCAAAAAGTTATCAAACTGTGCATACCCTTTGATCCAGCAGTGTTCCTACTGGGCTTATACCCCAAAGAGATCTTAAAGGAGGGAAAGGGACCTGCTTGTGCCAAAATGTTTGTGGCAGCCCTGTTTGTAGTGGCTAGAAACTGGAAAATGAATGGATGCCCATCAATTGGAGAATGGTTGGGTAAATTTTGGTATATGAATGATATGGAATATTATTGTTCTGTAAGAAATTATCAGGAGCGATGAAGCCAAGATGGCGGAGAAGGCACACATGACTTTCTAAGCTCCTCTCATTCCCCTCATAACCAACTATTAAATTCAGCCTCAAAAATAGCTCTTCACTGCTTAAATTCATGAAGATTAGAAGCACTACAATTTACCAGCTGGAGATAATCTGGAAGATCACCAGGAAAAGTTTGTCCTGAGGGGCCAGGAACAGACTAGCACAGGCAGCAAGAGACTGGCGTCCTGAGCAGACCAGGGGCGGGGGTGATCTCTGTGGCTAGAGAAGTTATAGAGACCACTCTGCTATAGCCTAACTGCTCTGCCTTGATTACAAAGCAGTAAACTGGCAGAGAAATTAAAGCCTAAAACAGAGGGTACTCTAAAAAACGCCAGAACCTAACAAGATCTGGCTGTAACCACTCAAATGCGGAAGTGACTCAGGCAGAACAGCCCTGCAGTTCAGGGCTTTTGCAGGGGCAGTTACAAACCTGCACGGGAGGGGGGCACAGCCTGGGTAGCCTCTAATCAGCACAGTGGGGGGCTCGGCCTGGGGCAATAAAACTTCCTCAACAGACTGTGTTTCCCCGGGCAGAGACACTTCCGGTCCCTGCAGGGCCATTCACTGCTCAACCACTAATGCCCAGAGCCCCAGGGCAGGATTTGGCTTGGGGTAGTGAAACTCTCACTGCTCAGCATTTAGCCCCAGGGCAGTCATTATCTCACACAGCAGGGGGTTCTTTGCAGGGCACTTTCCCAGCTCTGCCCTGCAGGCCTGAGTTACTTCCAGGTGGGGAACCCTTTCCCAGAGCACTCTAGTACCTTGCTGCTTTTTGCAGCCGGCTAGCAGGACAGCCACCCGTCCATACACCTCTCACTGCTCTGCAGAGGAAGCTGGTAACCTCCTGGCCTTGAAGGCAGACCCTACAGTCTTTAAAAAATGAGTAAAAAAAATCAAAAGGACGATTGATAGTTTCTATATAGAAAGAGAGCAGCTTTTCAACCCTGAAGAAACTAATAGCAGACAGTCTCCAGACAATTGTTGGTCCCCAATGCAAAAGACTCTCCTAGAAGAGAATATTAAAAACCTTAAAAGAGAACTAGAAGAAAAATGGGGAAAGGAAAGAGAAGCTATGTAAGAGAGCAACAACTTCCTGAAATGTGAATTGGAAAAGGTAAAAAAAAAAACTCCCAAGAAGTGCAGGGAAACAGAATTTGTGAATTGGGAAAGGTTAAGAATTCCCAAGAAAGTAGGATTTATGAACTGGAAAAAGAAAATAACTCACTAAAACAAAATTAGTGAAATGGAAAAAAATTCCATAGAGCAGAACAACTCATTTAAAAACTCAATTGGACATATACAAAAAGAAGTAAAAAAAAAAAAAAAAAAAAAGCTAATGAAGAAAATAACTCACTAAAAATTAGAACTGAACAAATAGAAATGACTGATTCATTGAGACATCAAGAATTAGTCAAGCAAAACCAAAAAAATGAAAGATTGGGAAAAAATGTCATATATTTACTTGGAAAAACAATAGATCTGGAAAATAGATCTAGGAGAGATAACCTGAGGATCATTGGAGTACCTGAAAATTATGATGAAAAAAGAGCCTAGATACTATTTTACAGGAAATCATCAAAGAGAACTGCCCAGAAGTAATAGAATGGGAAGGTAAAATAGGGGTTGACAGAATTCATCGAACACCCTCTGAAAAAGACCCTAAAATACTCTGAGGAATATTGTGGCCAAATTTCAGAATTTTCAGACTAAAGAAAAAATCCTACAAGCAGCCAGGAAAAAACAGTTCAAATACCAAGGTGCCACAATAAGGGTCACACAAGATCTGGCTACCTCAACATTAAAGGATCGAAGGGCCTGGAATTTGATATTCCGAAAGGCAAAAGAACTTGGAATGCAGCCAAGAATAAACTACCCAGCCAAGCTGAGCATTTTTTTCCCCTGGAAGAACATGGACATTTAATGAAACAGAGCAATTCCATCTGTTTATAAAGAAAAAACCAGACTTAAACAAAAAATTTGATCTCCAACAACAGCACTCAAGACAAGTAGACAAAGATAAAAGGAACTCTTGAGAACTTATTTCTGTTGTGGATATACATAAAAACCACATGTATAATTTGATTTTACTGATATAGCATAAAAAAGGGAAGTAGAAATGGAAAGGGGATAGTGTCAGAAAAAGGGGAAAGGGGAGATAAAAAGAGGGAAACACATGCGTCGATGAGGCAAAGGAAACCTATCATATCTGAGGAAACTTAGAGAGGGGGAGGAACATTGTGTGAATCCTACTCTCATCAGAGTTGGCCCAAAGAGGAAATAATTGACATATTTGTTTTACAGAGAATCTTCTCTCACCTCATTAAAAAGTGGGAGAGGAAAAGGGAAAAGGAAAAAAGAGTAATAAGGGAAAATTACAAGAAAGGGGAAGGGACTCAAAGGGAGGAGGGAAGGATACTAAAGAGGGAGAGCTGCGTGAGGCAAGTAGGACCAATAAGTTTAATACTAGGGAAAGGGGGAAGGGGGGGCAGGAAAAAGAAAAGCATAATCTGGGGATATTAGGATTGCAGGAAATACAAAATTAGTAATTTTAACCGTAAATGTGAATGGGATGAACTTTCCCATAAAAAGGAGGCAGATAGCAGACTGGATCAAAAGTCAGAACCCTACAATATGTTGTTTACAGGAAACACATTTAAAACAGGGAGATACATACAGAGTCAATTTAGGACAGAAAGACTTCAAAATTAAATGCAGGAAGGCAGAAGTAGTAAATGCTTTCTTTTCAGATCACAATGCAATAAAAACTACATTCAACAAAAAGTTAGGTGTAAATAAATCAAAAAGTAATTGGAAATTAAATAATCTCATCTTAAAGAATGATTGGGTGAAACAGCAAATTATAGGCCCAATTAATAACTTCACTCAAGATAATGACAATGGTGAGACATCATACCAAAATTTGTGGGATGCAGCCAAAGCGGTAATAAGGGGAAATTTTATATCCTTAGAGGCTTACTTGAATAAAATAGAGAAAGAGAAGATCAATGAATTGGGCTTGCGACATAAAAAGCTAGAAAAAGACCAAATTAAAAACCCCCAATCAATTACCAAACTTGAAATTCTAAAATTAAAAGGAGAAATTAATAATATTCAAAGTAAAAAAAAAAAAACTATTGAACTAATAAATAAAACTAAGAGTTGGTTTTTATGAAAAAACCAATAAAATTGATAAACTTTGGTAAATCTGATTAGAAAAAGGAGAGAGGAAAATCAAATTTGTAGTCTTAAAAATGAAAAGGGAGAACTTTCCACCAATGAAGAGGAAATTAAAGAAATAATAAGGGGTTACTTTGTCCAACTTTACGCCAATAAATTTGATAACCTAAGCAAAATGGATGACTACCTCCGAAAATATAGGCTTCCCAGATTGTCAGAGGAGGAAGTAAATTGCTTAAATAGTCCCATTTCAGAAAAAGAAATAGAACAAGCTATTAATCAACTCCCTAAAAAAAAAATCCCCAGAACCAGATGGATTTCCAAGTGAATTCTGCCAAACATTCAAAGAACAATTAGCCCCAATGCTTTATAAACTATTTGAAAAAATAGTGAATGAAGGAGTCCTACCAAATTCCTTTTATGACACAGACATGGTACTGATACCTAAACCAGGTAGGTTGAAAACAGAGAAAGAAAATTATAGACCAATCTCCCTAATGAATATTAATGCTAAAATCTTAAATAAGATATTAGTAAAAAGACTACAGAAAATCATCCCCAGGATAATACACCACGATCAAATAGGATTTATACCGGGAATGCAGGGCTGGTTCAATATTAGGAAAACTATCAATATATCAATTGGCCATGTTAATAACCAAATTAACAAAAACCATATGATCATCTCAATAGATGCAGAAAAAGCATTTGACAAAATCCAACATCCATTCCTATTAAAAACACTTGAGAGTATAGGAATAAATGGACTTTTCCTTAAAATCATCAGGAGCATCTATTTAAAACCAGCAGTAAGCATCACATGTAATGGAGACAAACTGCAACCATTCCCAAAAAGATCAGGAGTGAAACAAGGTTGCCCATTATCACCGTTACTATTTAATATTGTATTAGAAATGCTAGCTTTGGCAATAAGAGCTGAGAAAGAGATTAAAGGAATAAGAATAGGCAATGAGGAAACCAAAGTATCACTCTTTGCTGATGATATGATGGTATACTTAAAGAACCCCAGAGATTTTACTAAAAAGTTATTAGAAACAATCCACACCTTTAGCAAAGTTGCAGGATACAAAATAAACCCACAAAAGTCATCAGCATTCTTATATATCACTAACAAAACCCAACAGTTAGAGTTACAAAGAGAAATTCTATTTAAAGTAACACTGATTGTATAAAATTTGGAATCTATCTGCCAGGAAAATCAGAAACTTTATGAGCTAAACTACAAAACACTTTCCACCAAATTAAGTCTGATCTAACTAACTGAAAATATTAAATGCTCTTGGATTGGGCGAGCAAATATAATAAAGATGACAATACTACCTAAACTAATCTATTTATTTAGCGCTATACCAATCAGACTCCAACAAAACTATTTTGATGACCTAGAAAAAATAACAACAAAGTTCATATTGAAAAACAAAAGATCAAGAATTTCAAGGGAATTAATGAAAAAAAAAATCAAATGAAGGTGGCCTAGCTACAGATCTAAAATTATATTATAAAGCAGCGGTTACTAAAACCATCTGGTATTGGCTAAGAAATAGACTAGTTGATCAATGGAATAGGTTAGGTTCAAAGGACAAAACAGCCAATAACTTTAATAATCTAGTGTTTGACAAACCCAAAGATCCCAGTTTTTGGAACAAGAATGCATTATTTGACAAAAATTGCTGGGAAAATTGGAAATTAGTATGGCAGAAACTAGGCACTGACCCACACTTAACACCATATACCAAGATAAGGTAAAAATGCGTTCATGACCTAGGCATAAAGAATGAGATCATAAATAAATTGGAAGAGCATAGGATAGTTTACCTCTCAGACCTGTGGAAGAGGAAGGAATTTATGACCAAAGAAGAACTAGAGATCACTATTGACTACAAAATTGAAAATTTTGATTATATCAAATTGAAAAGTTTTTGTACAAACAAAACTAATGCAGGCAAGATTAGAAGGGAAGCAACAAACTGGGAAAATATTTTTACAGGCAAAGGTTCTGATAAAGGCCTCATGTCCAAAATATATAGAGAATTGACTCTAATTTATAAGAAATCAAGCCATTCTCCAATTGATAAATGGTCAAAGGATATGAACAGACAATTTTCAAATGATGAAATTAAAACTATTACTACTCATATGAAAGAGTGTTCCAAATCACTATTGATCAGAGAAATGCAAATTAAGACAACTCTGAGATACCCACTACACACCTGTCAGATTGGCCAGAATGACAGGGAAAGATAATGCAGAATGTTGGAGGGGATGTGGGAAAACAGGAACACTGATAAATTGTTGGTGGAATTGTGAATACAGCCAGCCATTCGGGAGAGCAATTTGGAACTGTGCTCAAAAAGTTATCAAACTGTGCATACCCTTTGATCCAGCAGTGTTTCTACTGGGCTTATACCCCAAAGAGATACTAAAGAAGGGGAAGGGACATGTATGCGCCAAAATGTTTGTGGCAGCCCTGTTTGTAGTGGCCAGTAGCTGGAAAATGAATGGATGCCCATCAATTGGGGAATGGTTGAGTAAATTGTGGTATATGAATGTTATGGAATATTATTTTTTCTGTAAGAAATGACCAGCAGGATGAATACAGAGAGGATTGGCGAGACTTACATGAACTGATGCTTAGTGAAATGAGCAGAATTAGGAGATCATTATACACCTCAACAACGATACTGTATGAGGATGGATTCTGATGGAAGTGGATTTCTTCGACAAAGAGAAGATCTAACTCAGTTTCAATTGATCAAGGATGGACAGAAGCAGCTACACCCAAAGAAAGAACACTGGGAAATGAATGTAAACTGCTTGCATTTTGCTTTTTCTTTCTGGGTTATTTGTACCTTCTGAATCCAATTATCCCTGTGTAACAAGAGAACTGTTTAGTTCTGCACACAGATATTGTATGTGGCATATACTGTAACCTATTTAACATGTATAGGACTGCTTGCCATCTGGGGGAGGGGGTGGAGGGAGGGAGGGGAAAAATCGGAACAGAAGTGAGTGCAAGAGATAATGTTGTAAAAAATTACCCTGGCATGGGTTCTGTTAATAAAAAGTTTATTTAAAAAAAAAAAAAGTTATACTTAAAAAAAGAAAGAAAAAAAAAAAGGACACTTTCAGTTACTACATTCCATGTCCTAATGTCCCTCCCAGATCTGACATTCTCTATTCTGTGGCCCTTCCAAGCTGATCCATTAGGCTCTAAGGTTTTTCTCAGCTCAAACTTTGTTTTCTAATGACCCAGCCATTTCTGCTATTTCAGCTCTTACATTCTGTATTCTAAGAATCTTCCTGATATTTTATGTTCTAAGAATCCTGCAAGGTGTTATTTTGTGTTCTAAGAATTCTCTCATTGTGGGATTCTGTGTTTTAAGAACACTTGATGCTCTGTTATTCTGTGTTTTAAGTCACCTCTTATTTCTAACATTGATTTCTATGGCCCCTTCTAGCTCTGCCATTCTATGTTCTAAGGCTCCTCCCAGGTCTGAAATTTTGTGTGCTAAGGTCCCTCTTAACTTCTGACATTGTGTGTTCTAAAGTCCTACCCAGATCGGACTTTTGTGTTCCAAGAACCCTTCTCCTCATGACATTCTGTGTTCTAAAAACTCCCAGATCTGACATTCTGTGTTTTAAGAATCATCCCAGCTATGATCTTCTTTGTTCTAAGCCACCACTTAGATCGAAAATTTGTGTTGCAAGGGCTGTTACAGCTCCAACATTTTGTATTAAAAGGCTTCTCCTGGCTCTAACATGTTTTGGTTCTAAGGCCCTGCCCAGCTCTGACAATTCTGGGGCTTATGACTCCTCCCAACTTGCACATTCTGTCTTCTAAGAACGTTTTCATCTATGACATTCTGTGTTCTAAGGAATCTTTCCCCATGAGATTCTTTGCTTTTAGAAGTCTCCCGGCTATGACATCCTGTGTTATAATTCAAGGCCCTCCGTGCTCTAACATTCTATGTTCTGAGGCTCCTCCTCGCCGGAACATCTGTATTGCAAGATTCCATTCTGAGCGGCAGGAGGAGGGTGGGCGTGACTGACGGCGGCAGCGGCGGCAGGGTGGGCGGGGAGTGGGAGGAGGGAGCGGGTGTCTGTCACTCGCAGCTCCAGACCCAGCGGCCCCTGGGAGTATGGTCCACGGCCAGTCCTTGGCGGGATGGGGACCGAGCCGCGATAGAGACCCTATGGGACAGGTGGCCACGCCCGCAGAGCCTCCTCAGCCCTGGAGAAAGATGCGAGTTTGCTTGGAAGATGACCTTATTCCTTGCACCTAAAGAACACTCTTCTGAGTTGCTGTTCCTGAATTTGGAATGATAGTGCATATGTTCATCCGATGGAGGATTAACTAGATCTCAGATAAAACATTGCTCATTGGAAAACGTCACAATTATCCAAATGTCATCCAACAGGAGTCAGAATCCACATGGACTAAAGCAGATTGGTCTTGATCAGATTTGGGATGATCTCAGAGCTGGAATTCAACAGGTTCATATGAGACAAAAAGCGGATATTTTGGCACAAGTTCTACCGATTTTATTGAAGTCAAAGTTATTGGTTTTGGAAGATGAAAACGCAAATCTTAATGAGGTGGAATTGAAGCCAGATACCTTAATAAATTTATTCCTTGGTTATAAAAATAAGAAATTGAGGGTTAAGATCAATGTGCCAATGAAGACACTACAGAAACAAGAACAAGAAACGGCACACAAAAGTACAGAGGAAGACTGGAAACTACTGATTCAGGCTGCTATTGTGCAGATTATGAAAATGAGAAAGGTTCTGAAACACCAGCAATTGCTTGGAGAAGTATTAACTCAGTTGTCCTCAAAATTCAAACCTCTGGTGCCAGTGTTTAAGAAATGTATTGACATTCTCATTGAGAAAGAATATTTGGATGACTAAAAACCATTACATTGAATTCCCAATCCCTATATTTATGCACACCTGCATTTTTGATTTCCTTCACAAGCTAATTGTACAATAATTCAGAGTCTGATTCTTTTTGTACAGCAAAATAATGTTTTGGTCATGTATACTTATTGTGTATCTAAGTTATATTTTAATATATTTAACATCTACTGGTCATCCTGCCATTTAGGGGAGGGGGTGGGGGGGGGTAAGAGGTGAAAAATTGGAACAAGAGGTTTGGCAATTGTTAATGCTGTAAAGTTACCCATGTATATATCCTGTAAATAAAAGGCTATTAAATAAAAAATAAAAATAAAAAAAAAATAAAAAAAGGAAGTGAATTGTTACCAAAATATTTTTCTTGGAGAGCAGTGCCTGAGTCTCAACTTGGAAACTTGCAATTGGGAATTTTAAAAGAATTACTTATATCATTCTAACTTCAACTTCAATTGGCAAATGTTTGGCTTAAAATTTAATGTCTATAAAGCATAGCCTTTTTATGCCATTATGTCTCTTGATTCTAAGAATTTTTACAGAAAATACTCATACAAAGCATTGTCAGTAATATTGTTATTAGTCCTGTCAGCTAATACCTGGAGTGTGTAGACTGTCTCCCAAATCTTAGTACATCTTTAAGCTATTGTTTATTTATTAAGCGTGTTGCTTAATAAAGTTTGACAGAAACATACTCATGGAGAAAAGGTTACTTGAACCTAGATCCTATTAAGAAGCACAAAATAAAACAGAATGATGAAAACTTTAAAAAAAAAAAAAGAGAAAGAATATTTGGAACGTGTTCATGGTGAAAAGGATACCTACGGTTACTTGGCTATCTTCATAGGCAGCCTTTATAATGTTGGTAGCACTTTGAGAGCAAGTGTGATTGGACCCATGTGTAATCTGCTATGAACAACCGTTTCATTTTTTAATGTGTGAAAATAAAAACAAATTAAAAGATTTCTGTACAAGTCACAAAAAAAAGATTCCATTCTTCTGGGACATTGTGTTCTACAACCTTCCCAGCTCTGATATACTGTGTTCTAAGACCCCTTGCTGCTCACACATTTTGTGGGCTAGAGCCCTTTTCCCAGCTCTGACAGTCTGAGTTTTAAGAACCCTCCCTGCTTTTACATTCTGTGTACTAAGAACTCTTTTAGCTATGACTAAAATTTTATGTTCTGTGGCTCTTCCCAGCTGTGACATTTTGTTTAAAGGCCCCTCCCAGCTCTGACATTGTGTGTTCTAAGGCCCTACTCGACTCTGACTTCTGTGTTTTATAAACCCTTCCAATTAAGACATTTTATGTTTTCAGCCTGCTCCCAACTATGACATGCTGAGTTCTTAGAACCTTCCCAGTTCAGAATTCTGTGTTCTAATACCTATCAAAACTCTGACATTCAATGTTTTTAAACATTGTCACAGCTCTGACATTCTGTGTTCACCCAGTCATGACATTCAATGTTCTAAAAACACTCCCACCTCAGACATTCTGTTTTCTAACACCTATCACAACACTGACATTCTGTGTTCTAAGTCCCCTTTCAGTTCTTACATTCTGTGTTCTAAGAATTTTCCCAGCTATGACAGTCTTTGTTCTTAGGCACATTTTAGCTCTAAAATTTGTGTTCTTAGGCCCTGCCCAGCTCTGACATTCAGTGTCAACGACTCCTTTCAGTTTTCACATTCTGTGTTCTAAGAACTCTCCCATTCTGACATTCTCTCTCTGAGGCCCCTCCCATCTCTGACCTTATTTGTTTTAAGAACCCACAAAGCTATGACATTCTGTGTTCTAAAAACTCTTCCTATGACATTTTGTGTTCTAAGCACTCTCCTAGCTTTGACATTCTGGATTCTAGGTCCCCCAGCAATGACATTCTGCATTCTAAGAACTCTTCCAGTTATGACATTTTTGTTCTAACCCACCTCCCAGCCATGACATTCTGTCTTTTAATGAAACTTTCAAGTGGGACATTCTGTGTTTTAAGGGCCCTCCCATTTCTGACCATCTGCTGTGTTCTAAGGTATTTTGCAGCTCTGAAGTTCTTTGTTCTACGGACCTTCTCAACTATGACATTCTTTGTTCTAAGCCTTCTTCCAGCAATGACAGTATCAATTCTGAGCGCCTCCAGCTGACATTGTGTTCTAAGCCCACTCCCAGCTATGATATTCTGTTTTCTGAAGCTGTTCCCAGCTCTGACATTCTGTGTTCTAAGGTTCCGCCCATTTCTGAGTTTATTGTTCTAAGGCCCCTGCCAGATCTAACAAAATCTGTTCTAAGAACCCTCTCAGCTTCTATATTCTGTGTTTTAAGACCAGTCACTATGGATCCAACCATTCTGAAGAGCAATTTGGAACTATGCCCCAAAAGTTATCAAACTGTGCAGTGTTTCTACTGGGCTTATATCCCAAACAGATCATAAAGTAGGGAAAAGGACCCACACATACAAAAATGTTTGTTGCAGCCCTTTTTGTAGTGGCAAGAAACTGGAAACTGAATGGATGCCCATCAGTTGGAGAATGGATGAATAAATTATGGTATACAAATGTTATAGAATATTATTGTTCTATAAGAAACCATCAGGAAGATGATTTCAGAGAATCATGGAGAGCCTTACACGAACTAATACTAAGTGAAGTGAGCAGAACCAAGAGATAATTGTACATGGCAACAGCAAGATTATATGATGATCAATTCTGATGGACGTGACCCTCTTCAACAATGAGATGATTCAAACCAGTTCCAATTACTCAGTGATGAAGAGAGCCACCTACACCCAGAGAGAGGACTGTGGGAATTGAGTGTGGTTCACAACATAACATTTTCACTCTTTTTGTTGTTATTTGCTTGCATTTTGTTTTCTTTCTCATTTTTTTCTGGTTTGATTTGATTTTCTTGGGCAGCAAAATAATTGTATAAATATGTATGCATATATTGAATTTAACATATATTTCTCTATATACGTTTATAGATTCTATATATATTTAACATATATTTCTACCATGTTTAACATATTAACTTGTCATCTAGGGGAGGAGGTGGGGGAAGGAAGGGAAAAATTGGAACCAAGGTTTTGCAAGGGTTAGTGTTGAAGAACTATCCATGCATATATTTTGAAAATGAAAAGCTTTAAAAAAAAAAAAGACCATCACTGCTCTGACATTCTATGTTCTAAGGCCCTCCCAGCTCTACTATTCTGTCTTCTAAGGCCCCTCTCAACTTTGACATTCTCTGTTCTAAGGCCCCTACCAAATCTGACAGTCTACGTTTCAAGAACACTTTCAACTCTAACATTTTGTGTTCTAAAAACTCACACAGCTCAGACAATCTGCATTCTAAGAACATTCTCAGCTATGATACCCTGCATCCTAAAACTCTTTCAGCTATGAACTTGTGGACTAAGACCTCCACCAGCTGTGATAGTCTGTGTTCTAAGAACCCTTCCAGCTATGACATTCTGTATTCCAAGAACTTTTTCAGCTGTAACATTGTGTATTCTAAAAACCCTCCCAGATATGACATTTTGTGTTCTAAGGCACTTTTCAGTTTCAATATTCTGTATTCTAAGATCCTTTACCTCTGTCATTTTGTGTTCTAGAACTGTAGCATCCTGTCTTCTGAGATACATCACAGATCTGACATTTTATGGATTGGGAACTTTCCAAACTCTGAAATTCTGTGTTTCAAGAATTCTCCCATCTGTGACATTTTGTGTTCTAAGCCCTCTACCAGCTATGACATTCTGCATTTTAAGAATCTTTCAGCTATGTTATTCTCTGTTTAGTAATTCTAACTGTAAATGTGAATGGGATGAACTCCCCCATAAAGAGGAGGCAGATAGCAGACTGGATCAAAAGTCAGAACCCTACAATATGTTGTTTACAAGAAACACATTTAAAGCAGGGAGATACATAGAGAGTAAAGGTAAAAGGCTGGAGCAAAATCTATTATGCTTCAGGTGAAGTCAAAAAAGCAGGGGTAGCCATCCTTATCTCAGATCAAGCAAAAGCAAAAATTGATCTGATTAAAAGAGATAAGGAAGGAAACTACATCCTGCTAAAGGGTAGCATAAACAATGAAGCAATATCAATATTAAACATATATGCACCAAGTATTATGGCATCCAACTTCCTAAAGGAGAACTTAAGAGAGTTGCAAGAAGAAATAGACAACAAAACTGTAATAGTGGGAGATCTCAACCTTGCAGTCTTAGAATTAGACAAATCAAACCACAAAACAAATAAGAAAGAAATTAAAGAAGTAAATAGAATATTAGAAAAATTAGATATGTTAGATCTTTGGAGAAAATTGAATGGAGATAGAAAGGAATATACTTTCTTCTCAGCAGTTCATGGAACCTATTCAAAAACTGACCATATATTAGGACATAAAGACCTCAAAGTAAAATGCAAGAAAGCAGAAATAGTAAATGCTTCTTTTCAGATCATGATGCAATAAAACTACATTCAACAAAAAGTTAGGGGAAATAGACCAAAAGTAATTGAAACTAAAAATCTTCATCTTAAAGAATGATTGGGTGAAGAGCAAATTATAGATACAATTAATAATTTCACTCAAGATAATGACAATGATGAGAGTCATACCAAATTTGTGGGATGCAGCCAAAGGGTAATAAGAGGGAATTTTATATCCAGAGGCTTACTTGAATAAAAACAGAGAAACAAAAGATTAATGAATTGGCTGAACTAAAAACTAAAAAAAAGACCAAATTAAAAACCCCTAATCAAATACTAAATTTGAAATTTAAAATTAAAAGGAGAAATTAAAAATATTGAAAGTAAAAACTATTGAACTAATTAAAAACTAAGAGTTGGTTCTATGAAAAGCCAATAAAATAGATAAGCCTTGGTAAATCTGATTAGAAAAAGGAGGGAGGAAAATGAAATTAGTAGTCTTAAAAATGAAAAGGGAGAACTTTCCACCAATGAAGAGGAAATTGGAGAAATAATAAGGAGTTATTTTGCTCTACTTTATGCCAATAAATTTGATAACCTAAGTGAAATGGATGACTACCTCCAAAAATATAGACTTCCAGACTAACAGAGGAGGAAGTAAATTCCTTGAATAGTCCCATTTCAGAAAAAGAAATAGAACAGGCAATTAAACAACTCCCTAAGAAAAAATTCCCAGGACCAGATGGATTTCCATGTGAATTCTACCAAACATTTAAAGAAGAAATGGCCCCAATGCTATATAAATTATTTGATAAAATAGGGAATGAAGGAGTCCTACCAAATTCCTTCTATGACACAGACATGGTACTGATACCTAAACCAGGTAGGTTGAAACAGAGAAAGAAAGTTATAGACCAATCTCACACGATATTGATGCTAAAATCTTAAATAAGATATTAGCAAAAAAGACTACAGAAAATCATCTCCAGGATAATACACTATGATCAACTAGATTTATACCTAGGAATGCAGGCTTGGTTCAATATTAGAAAACTATCAATATAATTGGCCATGTTAATAACCAAATTTTACAAAACCATAGATCATCCTCAATAGATGCAGAAAAGCATTTGATAAAATCCAACATCCATTCCTATTAAAACACTTGAGAGTATAGGAATAAATGGACTTTTCCTTAAAATAATCAGCAGCATCTATTTAAAATCATCATAAGCATCATATGTAGTGGAGACAAACTGCAAACCATTCCCAATAAGATTCGAGGAAACAAGGTTGCCTACTATCACCGTTACTATTTAATATTGTATTAGAAATGCTAGCTTTGGCAATAAGAGCTGAAAAGAGATTAAAGGAATAAGAATAGCAATGAGGAAACCAAATTATCACTTTTGCCGATGACATGATGGTATACTTAGAGAACCCCAGAGATTCTACTAAAAGTTAAGAAATAATCCACAACTTTAGCAAAGTTGCTGGTTATAAATAAACCCCATAAGTCATCAGCATTCTTATATATCACAACAAAATCCAACAGTCAGAGTTAAAAAGAGAAATTCCATTTAAAGTAACTACTGATAATATAAAATATTTAGAATCATCGCCAAGGGAAAATCAGAAACTTTATGAGCAAAAATTACAGACCATTTTCACACAAATTAAGTCTGATCTAACCAATTGAAAAATATTAAATGCTCTTGGATAGGGAGCAAATATAATAAAGATGACAATATTACCTAAACTAATCTATTTATTTAGCACTATACCAATCAGACCCGAAAAACTATTTTAATAACCTAGAAAAATAAAACAAAGTTCATTTTGAAAAACAAAAGATCAAGAATTTCAAGGGAATTAATGAAAAAATCAAATGAAGGTGGTTTAGTTGTACCAGATCTAAAATTATATTATAGAGCAGCAGTTACCAAAACCATTTGGTATTTAGGAATAGATTAGTTGATCAGTGGAATAGGTTAGGTCAAGGATAAAACAGTCAACAACTATAGCAACCTTAGTCTTTGAAAACCCAAAGACCCCAGCTTTTGGGATAAGAACTTACTGTTTGATAAAATTGCTGGGAAAATTGAAACTAATATGGAGAAACTAGGCATTGATCCATACTTAAAGTACAAGATAAGGTCAAAATGGGTTCATGACCTAGGATAAAGAATGAAATTATTAATAAATTAGAGGAACAGGATAGTTTACCTCAGACCTGTGGAAGGGAAGGTCTTTATGACCAAAGAAGAACTAGAGATCATTACTGATCACAAAATAGAAAATTTCAATTATACCAACTGAAAAGTTTTGTTTGTACAAAACAAAACTAATGCAGACAAGATTAGAAGGGAAGCAATAAACTGGGAAAATATTTTTACAGTCAAAGGTTCTGATAAAGGCCTCATTTCCAAAATATGTAGAGAATTAACTCTAACTTATAAAAAATCAAGCCATTCTCCAATTGAAAAATGGTCAAAGGATATGAACAGACAATTCTCAGATGGTGAAATTGAAACTATTTCTAGTCATATGAAAAGATGCTCCAAGTCATTATTAATCAGAGAAATGCAAATTAAGACAACTCTAAGATACCACTACACACCTGTCAGATTGGCCAAGATGACAGGAAAAAATAATGATGATTGTTGAGGGGATGCGGGAAAACTGGGACATTGATGCATTGTTGGTGGAGTGTGAACAAATCCAACCATTCTGGAGAGAGTTTAACTATGCTCAAAAGTTATCAAACTGTCATACCCTTTGATCCAGCAGTGTTACTACTGGGATTATATCCCAAAGAGATTATAAAGAAGGGAAAGGGACCTGTATGTGCACAAATGTTTGTGGCAGCCCTCTTTGTAATGGCTAGAAACTGGAAAATGAGTGGATGCCCATCAGTTGGAGAACGGCTGAATAAATTGTGGTATATGAATATTATGGAATATTACTGTTCTGTAAGAAATGACCAACAGGATGATTTCAGAAAGGCCTGGAGAGACTTACAATGAACTGGATGCTGAGTGAAATGAGCAGGACCAGGAGGTCATTATATACCCAACAAAGATATTATGATGACCAGTTCTGATGGACCAGGCCATCCTCAGCAACGAGATCAACCAAATCATTTCCAGTGGAGCAGTAATGAACTGAACCAGCTACGCCCAGAGAAAGAACTCTGGGAGATCACTAAAAACCATGACATTGAATTCCCAATCCCTCTATTTATGCCCACCTGCATTTTTGATTTCCTTCACAAGCTAATTGTACACTATTTCCGAGTCTGATTCTTTTTGTACAGCAAAATAATGTTTTGGTCATGTATACTTATTGTGTATCTAATTTATATTTTAATGTACTTAACATCTACTGGTCATCCTGCCATCTGGGGGAGGGGGTGGGGGGTAAGAGGTGAAAAATTGGAACAAGAGGTTTGGCAATTGTTAATGCTATAAAGTTACCCATGCATATATCCTGTAAATAAAAGGCTATTAAATTTAAAAAAAAAGAAAAAGAAATTTGCCAGAAAAAGTCTGTTTTGCTCGAGGACAGGGACGGTTTTAGATTTGGAGCAGGCAGCGACAGTGAGAGCATCGCTGGCAGCTCACAGCTGAGCAGACCAGAGGGGGGTGGGATGTGATCTCAGTCATTTCTATGGGGAGAGCTTTACTAAAGTATTGGATACTTTGCCCTGGCAGCAAGCCAGTAGACAAGCAAAGAAGCTAAAAACACAGGGGGTGAAGACTATAACCCCAAATAGCTAGGGTTTCTCGGGATCTGGCCACACCCACCCATAGTGTCTCAGCACACTCTCACAGTCCAAGAGCGCAGGCCCAGCACAGCCATTGCTATCCTGCTAGTGCCTCGCTGCTGCCCCCTGAAGTCTGTAGAGGAAGCTCAGTAATACCATCCAGCCACCCTACCCCCCAAAAAAGCAGATCTTTTTTTTTTTAGTTTGTTTTCCTTAACTCTTCTTTGATAAAATGAACAAAAAATTTAAATGGACCCTAACCATTGATAGCTTCTATATGGATAGAGAGCAAACTTTAAAGCCTGAGGAGACTAAAAACAGTCTGTCTCCAGATGAATCCCCAAAGGAGGATATGATCTGGTCCTCAACACAGATGACTCTCATAGAAGAAATTAAAAAGGCTCTCACAAGAGAGCTAGAAGAAAAGTGGGAAATGGAAAGGGAAGCTTGGCAAGAGAGTCTGGATAAGTCATCCCACTCATTTAAAGACAGAGTGGATAAAGAAATCAAGTCCTTGAAAAACAAGAATTAGTGAGTTGGAAAAAGAAAATAGCTCTCTAAAAAATAAAATTGGCGAAATGGAAAAAAAATTCCATAGAACAAAACAACTCACTTAAAAACTCAATTGGACAATTAGAAAAAGATATAAAAAAAGAGTGAAGAAAATATTTCATTGAAAATCAGAATCGAACAAATGGAATTGAATGACTCGAAGAGACCCCAAGAATCAGTCAAGCAAAACCCAAAAAAAAGGAAACAATGAAAAACGATGTCAAATACCTTCTTGGGAAAACAACAGACCTGGAAAATAGATCTAGGAGAGACAATCTGAGAATTATTGGACTCTCTGAAAAATATGATGAAAAAAGAGCCTGGATGTTGGTGTTCTTTTTCCAAAACACAGCCAGGTGATAAAAGAGTTCAGATCTTTTATTGTGTCCTTCAATATAGCCCAGTTAGCTCAGGCCTATCTCTCTGCTTGGTTCCAAGAGCTCCACCCGAATGTCTCCAAGTCCAAAGGTTTGTCTTTCCGACTCCAGCCAGCCCCAAGGTAGAAGATACAATGAATCTTTCTTGCCTCGAAGATAGGGCTTGTAGGCTTTCTTCCAGAGTGCTCCTCTCCGACTCTCTGACCCCTGGGAATGTTCCCAAGTAAAACTCCAGCCAGCTCTAAGAGCTTCCTGTATATATATGATCTCCCAAAGGTTAACTACTCCTTCTGGAGAGAGAGGGATTCTGGGTTATCTCCCAGAGTGCTCTCTGGCCCTAAGGGAGGTGTGAATTCAGATATCTCATACTAACCCATACTAAGCCCTTGAAATCTCCCAAACATGTGAACTCCATTGAGTACTTGGATACTTATGACCTCTCTAAAGGTGTGAACACAAGCATCGTTTCTATCAATTGTACTTAGTACCTTGTTTCAAGTTCTGGCTCAAAATATCTCCTTCTAAGATCAAATCAATCATATTGAACCATGCTAAATTAGATAATTGTTGTCTCTATCAACTCTAATGGCTTAACACTTTGTAAAGATTCCAACACCTGGACACTATTTTCCAGGAAATTATCAAAGAGAACTGCCTAGAAGTTATGGAAACAGAGGGTAACATAGAAATTGAAAAAATTCATTGATCACCTACTGAAAGGGACCCTAAAATCAAAACACCAAGAAATATAGTGGCCAAATTACAGAACCCTCAGATGAAGGAAAAAATACTGCAAGCTGCTAGAAAAAAACCAGTTCAAATATAGAGAAGCCACAATAAGGATTACCCAGGATCTAGCAGTGTTCACCTTAAAGGATGGAAGGGCCTGTAATATGATATTCTGAAAAGCTAGGGAACGTGGTATGCAGCCAAAAATAAGTTACCCGGCCAAAATAAGCATCTTTTTCCAGGGAAGAAGATGGACATTCAACGAAATAAGTGAAGTTCATCTATTTTTGATGAAAAAAACAGAACTAAACAAAAAGTTTGATCTACAAATATAGAACTCAAGAGAAACCTAAAAAGGTAAAAAGAAAGCTTGGGAACTATATTTCTACTATAAAGATATATAAAGAACACATGTATACTTTGTTCTAGAAACTAGAAGTGGAAAGGAAATTGTACCCGGAAAAGGGTAAAGTGGGAGTATTACCTCTCACAAAGAGGCAAAGGAAACCTATTATATCGGAGAGAAGTAATGGAGGGGGATGAACATAGTGTGTATCTTACTGCCATCAGAATTGGCTTAAAGAGAAAAATATTAGACATATTCGATTTATGGTGAAACTTCTCTTACCTCATTGAAAACTGGGAAGGGAAAAGTGAAAGGGAAGGAATAAGCTAAGCGGAAGGGAATACAGAAATTGTGAACTCTAAGGTGAGGGGAGGGATACTAAAAAGGGAGGGCTGTGAGAAACAAGTGGTGCTCACAAGTTTAATATTGGGGAGGGGGATGAGGGGGAAGAAAAGGAGAAAAGCATAAACAGGGGTTAACAAGATGGCAAGTAATACAGAAATGGTCGTTTTAACCATAAATGTGAATGGGTGTGTGTGTGTGTGTGTGTGTGTGTGTGTGTGTGTGTGTGTGTAAGTTGAAGAACTTCCAGCAGCTGAACTTCCAAGGACATTTAACTTGCTCTTCTGTATTTTTAGTTTCTTGAGGTCTCTGTGACCTGCATGAGTATGTTGAGTGGTAGCCAATATAGACTTAGATTTTAGACATATGTATTTAACCTTGAATGATGACATTTATCACTGTTCAAGTTACCAACATCTGGCCAATTAGTTGCCTGTTATATGGTTCCTCCCAGAACTAGGAATCTGCTGTTTTTGACACGAATAACATCCAATTAAGGGGGGGGGGGCACCTTCTCTTAATGTTCTCCAACTCATGATGTAATCCTTTGTATCTAAACCCTATAAAAACTGTACACCTTATCCCCTTCTTTAGCCCTTCTACCGTGAGCTCTCTCACTTTCCCTCCTCTCAGTGAAATTGCTCATTCTCATGAGAATTAATTAAATAAACAACTTTTCTGCTTTTTACTTCGAGATGTTTCTGAGTAATCATTTTTGGATAGGATTTCTATCCCTCACAGGGGGGGAGCCAAGATGGCGGAGAAGGCACACAGCACTTTCTAAGCCCCTCTCATTCCCCTCATAACCAACTATTTAATCCAACCTCAGAAATAGCTCTTCACTGCTTAAATTCATGAAGATCAGAAGCATACAACTTACCTGCTGAAGTCAATCTGGAAGATCGCCAGGAAAGGTTTGTCCTGAGGGGCCAGGAACAGACTAGCACAGGCAGTGAGAGACTAGCGTCCTGAGCAGACCAGGGGCGGGGGTGATCGCTGTGGCTAGAGAAGTTATAGAGACCACTCTGCTATAGCCTAACTGCTCTGCCTTGATTACAAAGCAGTAAACTGGCAGAGAAATTAAAGCCTAAAACAGAGGGTACTCTAAAAAACGCCAGAACCTAACAAGATCTGGCTGTAACCACTCAAATGCGGAAGTGACTCAGGCAGAACAGCCCTGCAGTTCAGGGCTTTTGCAGGGGCAGTTACAAACCCGAACTGCAGGGGGGCACGGCCTGGGCAGCCTCTAATCAGCACGGTGGGGGGCTCGGCCTGGGGCAATAGAACTTCCCCAACAGGACTGTGCTTCCTGGAGCAGAGACACTTCCAGTGTCTGCAAATCCATTCACTGCTCAACTGCTAATACCCACAGCCCCAGGGCAGGATTTGGCTTGGGGTAGTGAAACTCTCACTGCTCAGCGTCTAGCCCCAGGGCACTCATTATCTCACACAGCAGGGGCTTCTTTGCAGGGCACTTTCCCAGCTCTGCCCTGCAGGCCTGAGTTACTTCCAGGGGGGGAACTCTTTCCCAGAGCACTCCAGTACCTCGCTGCTTTTTGCAGCCGGCTAGCAGGACAGCTACCCCTCCATATACCTCTTACTGCCCTGCAGAGGAAGCTGGTAACCTCCTGGCCTTGAAGGCAGACCCTACAGGCTTTAACAAAATGAGTAAGAAAATCAAAGGGACAATAGATAGTTTCTACTCAGAAAGAGAACAGCTTTTCAACCCTGAAGAGACTAATAGCAGACAGTCTCCAGACAATTGTTGGTCCCCAATACAAAAGGATCTCCTAGAAGAGACTACTAAAAACCTTAAAAGAGAACTAGAAGAAAAATGGGGAAAGGAAAGAGAAGCTATGTAAGAGAGTACAGAAAAGACATATAACTCACTAAAAAAAAATTTGATAAAGTGGAAAAAGAAAACAACTTCCTGAAATGTGAATTGGAAAAGTTAAAAAACTCCCAAGAAGAGCAGGGAAACAGAATTTGTGAATTGGAGAAAGAAAATAACTCACTAAAAAAAAATTAGTGAAATGGAAAAAAATTCCATAGAGCAAAATGACTCATTTGAAAACTCAATCGGACATACACAAAAAGAAGTTAAAAAAGCTAATGAATAAAATAACACACTAAAAATCAGAACTGAACAAATAGAAATGACTGATTCATTGAGACAGGAAGAATCAGTTAAGCAAAACCAAAAAAATGAAAGATTGGAAAAAAAATGTCAAATATTTACTTGAAAAAACAACAGACCTGAAAAATAGATCTAGGAGAGAAAACCTAAGGATCATTGGACTACCCGAAAATTATGATGAAGAAAAGAGCCTAGATACTATTTTACAGGAAATCATTAACAAGAACTGCCCAGAAGTAATAGAACCGGAAGGTAAAATAGGCATGGAAAGAATTCATCGAACACCTTCTGAAAGAGACCCTAAAATAAACACTCCGAGAAATATTGTAGCCAAACTTCAGAATTTTCAGACCAAAGAAAAAATCCTACAAGCAGCCAGGAAAAAAACAGTTCAAATACCAAGGTGCCACAATAAGGGTCACACAAGATCTGGCTGCCTCAACATTAAAGAATCGAAGGGCCTGGGATTTGATATTCCAAAAGGCAAAAGAACTTGGAATGCAGCCAAGAATAAACTACCCAGCTAAGCTGAGCATTTTTTTCCATGGAAGAAGATGGAAATTTAATGAAACAGAGGAATTCCATCTGTTTCTAAAGAAAAAACCAGATTTAAACAAAAAATTTGATCTTCAACAACAGGACTCAAGACAAGTAGATAAAGATAAAAGGAACTCTTGAGAACTTATTTCTGTTGTGGATACACATAAAAACCACATGTATAATTTGATTTTACTGATATAACATAAAAAAGGGAAGTAGAAATGGAAAGGGGATAGTGTCAGAAAAAGGGGAAAGGGGAGATAAAAAGAGGGAAACACGTGTCCATGAGGCAAAGGAAGGCTATCAAAAAAGGCAATAATTGACACATTTGTTTTACAGAGAATCTTCTCTCACCTCATTAAAAAGTGGGAGAGGAAAAGGGAAAAGGAAAAAGAGTAATAAGGGAAGGGTACAAGAAAGGGAAAGAGATTCAAAGGGGGGAGGGAGGGATACTAAAGAGGGACAGCTTGGTGACGCAAGTGGGACCAATAAGTTTAATACTAAGGAAGGGGGGAAGGAGGGCAAGAAAAAGAAAAGCATAATCTGGGGATATTAGGATGGCAGGAAATACAGAATTAGTAATTTTAACCATAAATGTGAATGGGATGAACTCCCCCATAAAGAGGAGGCGGATAGTAGACTGGATCAAAACTCACAACCCTACAATATGTTGTTTACAGGAAACACATTTAAAACAGGGAGATACATACAGAGTAAAAGTAAAAGGCTGGAGCAGAATCTATTATGCTTCAGGCGAAGTAAAAAGAGTAGGGGTAGCCATCCTTATCTCAGATCAAGTAAAATAAAAAATTGATCTAATTAAAAGAGATAAGGAAGGAAACTATATCTTGCTAAAAGGTACTATAGAAAATGAAGCAATATCAGTATTAAACATATATGCACCAAATGGTATAGCATCTAACTTCCTAAAGGAGAAGTTAAGAGAGTTATGAGAAGAAATAGACACCAAAACTAAAATAGCGGGAGATCTCAATCTTGCACTCTGAGATTTAGATAAATCAAATCGCAAAACAAATAAGAAAGAAATTAAAGAGGTAAATAGAATATTAGAAAAACAAGATGACTTGGAGAAACTAGGGGCAGAAAGGGTATACTTTTTCCCAGCAGCCATTGGACCAAAAAATTAAATATTAGAAAAAAAGACCTAAATTAAATGCAGAAAGGCAGAAGTAGTAAATGCTTTTTTCAAATCAAATGAATAAAAAACTACATTCAACAAAAAGTTAGGGTAAATAAATCAAAAAGTAATTGCAACAAAAACTCATCTTAAAGAAGATTGGGTGAAAAGCAAATTATAGAAAAAAACTTCACCAAGATAATGACAACGGTGAGACATCAACCAAAATTTTGGGATGCAGCCAAAGCGGTAATAAGGGGAAAACTTTAATCCTTAGAGGCTTACTTGAAAAAATAGAGAAAGAGAATAATGAATTGGGATAAAACTTAAAAACTAGAAAAAGACAAAATGAAAATCCCCAATCAATTACAAACTTCAGATTCCAAAAAAAGGGAAAAGTAATTTGAAAGCAAAAAAAAAACTTTGAACTAATAAATAAAACTAAGAGTTAATGAAAAACCAAAAAATTGATAAACCTTTGAAATCTGATTGAAAAAGGAGAGAGGAAAATCAAATTAGTAGTCTTAAAAAATGAAAAAAATTTCCACCAATGAAGACAAAATTAAAAATAGGGGTTTTTGCCCCTTTCAATAAATTTATAACCTAACAAAATGGATACACCCAAAAATATATTCCCAGATTATCAGAGGAGGAAGAAATTTTAAATAGTCCCATTTCAAAAAGAAATAGAACACACTATTAATAACCCCTAAAGAAAAATTCCCTGGACCAGATGGTTTTAATGTGAATTCACCAAAATTAAAGAACAATTAGTCCCCAATGTTTATAAACTATTTGAAAAAATAGGGAATGAAGGAGTCCTACCAAATTCCTTTTATGACAGACTGGGGGTACCTAAACCAGGTATTGAAAACAGAAAGAAAATTATAGATCAACTCCCTAATGAATATTATTAAAATCTTAAATAAAATATTAGAAAAAACAGAAAAATCATCCCAGGATAATTCCACCATGATCTAGGATTTATACCAGGAATGGGGCCGGTTCAATATTAGGAAAACTATCAGCATAATTTCCATATTAAAACCAAATTAACACAAACCATATGATCATCCAATATATACAGAAAAAGCATTTGATAAAAATCCAACTCCATTCATTAAAACACTTGAGGTATAGGAATAAATGGACTTTCCTTAAAATAATCAGTAGCATTTATTTAAACCAGCAGGCACCATATGTAAATGGGGACAAACTGCAACCATTCCCAATAAGATCAGGGATGAAACAACATTACTATCACTGTTACTATTTATTTTTATTAGAAATGCTCCTTGGAAAGAGTTGAAAAGAGATTAAAGGAATAAGAATAGGCAATGAAGAAACCAAATTAACTTTGCAATATGATGGTATACAAAGAACCCAGGTTCTACTAAAAAGTTATTAGAAATAATCCACCCTTTAGCAAAGTTTGGTTATAAAATAAACCCAAATAAGTCATCAGCATCCTTATATTTCACAAGAAAATCCAAATAAGTTACAAAGAAATTCCATTTAAAGTAACTACTGATAGTATAAAATATTTAGGAATCTATCTGCCAAGGGAAAATCAGAAATTTTATGAGTAAAACTGCAAAACACTTTCCGCACAAATTAAGTCTGATCTTACCAAATGGAAAAATATTAAATGCTCTTGGATTGGGCAAGCAAATATAATAAAGATAAATACACCTAAACTAATCTTTTTTGCGCTATCCAAAGACTTCCCAAAATCTATTTTGATGATCTGAAAAAATAACAACAAAGTTCATACGGAAAACAAAAGGTCAAGAATTTCGGTTAAAAAAAAAAAATCAAATGAAGGTGGCCGACCAGATTTAAAATTAATTATAAGGAGGGTTACCACAACCATCTGTTATTGGCTAAGAAAAGACTAGTTGATCAATGGAATAGGGAGGTTCAAAGGACAAAAACAAAATCTTTAATAATTAGTGTTTGACAAAACCAAAGACCCCGTTTTGGGATAAGAATATTATTTGAGAAAAACCCTGGGAAAAAGAAATTAGTATGTCAGAAACTAGGCATTACCCACATTATCACCATACACCAAGATAAGGTCAAAAAGGGTTCATGATCTGGCATAAGGAAGGAACTAAATAAAATAAGAGTAGGATTTTCCTCCAACCTGGGGCAGAGGAAGAATTTATAACCAAAGAAGAACTAGATCACTATTAGCACAAAATAGATAATTTTGATTATATCAATTGAAAAGTTTTTAAAACAAAAACTAATAGGAAATTAGAAGGGAAACAATAAACTGGGAAAACATTTTACAGTCGGGTTCTGATAAGGCCCCATTTCCAAAATATATAGAGAATTACCTAATTTATAAGAAACAAATTCTCCAATTGATAAATGGTCAGTATGAACAGACAATTTTCAGATGATGAAATTGAAACTATTACCACTTAGAAAGATTTCCAAATCTATTGATCAGAGAAAAAATTAAGACAACTCTGAGATACCACACACCCCGTTGGCCAGAATGACGGGAAGAGAAGGAATCTTGGGGGGATGGAAAACAGGGAACTGATACATTGTTGGTGGGGAACACATCCAGCCATTCTGAACAATTTGGAACCATGCCCAAAAAGTTATCAAATTTGCATACCCTTTGATCAAAGTGTTTCACTGGGCTTATACCCCAAAAAGAGATCCAAAGAAGGGAAAGGGACCATGTGCCAAAATGCTTGTGGTAGCCCTGTTTGTAGTGGTCAGAAGCTGGAAAATGAATATCGGTGCCCAAATTTAGAATGGTTGGAATTGTTATGAATGTTATGGAATTTTTGTTCAAGAAACGACCAGCAGGATGAAACAGAGGTTGGCAGACTTACAAACTGATGCTGAGAAATGGAGAACCGGAAAAATAACCCAACAGCGATGCTGTATGAGGATGTATTCTGATGCAAGTGGATTTCTTCAACAAAGACAAGATCTATCTTAGTTTCAATTGATCAAGGATGGACAGAAGCAGCTACACCCAAAGAAAGAACACTAGGAAATGAATGTAAACTGCTTGCATTTTTGTTCTTCTTTCCAGGTTATTTATACCTTCTAAATCCAATTCTCCCTGAGCAACAAGAAAAGTGTTTGGTTCTGCACACATATGTTGTATTCAAGATCTACTGTAATCTATTTAACATCTATAGGACTGCTTGCCATCTTTGGGGAGAGGGCCGAGGGAGGGAAGGGAAAAATCGGAACAGAAGTGAGTGCAAGGGATAATGTTGTAAAAAATTACCCTGGCATAAGTTCTGTCAATAAAAAGTTATTTAATAAAAAAATAAATAAAATTTTTCCCAGTTAAAAAATAAAAATAAAAAGTTCTTTTAAAAAAATATGAATGGGGTAAACTCCCCCACAAAGAGGAAGCAGTTAGCAGAATGGATTAAAAGCCAGAATCCTACAATACGTTGTTTACATGAAACAGACCTGAAGCAAGAAGAGACATACAGAGTAAAGGTAAAAGGAATCTACTATGCTTCAGGGGAAGTAAAAAAAAGCAGGGGTAGCCATCCTCATCTCAGATCAAGCAAAAGCAAAAATTGATCTAATTAAAAGGCATAAAGAAAGGCACTATATCTTGCTAAAGGGTAGCATAGATAATCAAGCAATATCAATATTAAATATATATGCACCAAGTGGTGTAGCATCTAAATTCTTAAAAGAGGAATTAAGAGAGCTGCAAGAAGAAATAAACAGCAAAACTATAATAGTGGGAGATCTCAACCTTGCACTCTCAGAATTAGATAAATCAAACCACAAAACAAATAAGAAAGAAATCAAAGAGCTAAATAGAATATTAGAAAAGTTAGATATGATAGATCTTTGGAAAAAACTGAATGGAGACAAAAAGGAGTACACTTTCTTCTCAGCAGTTCATGGAACCTATACAAAAACTGACCATATATTAGCACATAAAAACCTCAAACTCAAATGCAATAAGGCAGAAATAGTAAATGCATACTTTTCAGACCACGATGCAATGAAAATTACATTCAACAAAAAGCCAGGGGAAAATAGACCAAAAAATTATTGGAAACTAAATAATCTCCTACTAAAGAATGATTGGGTGAAACAGCAAATCATAGACATAATTAATAACTTCACCCAAGAAAACGATCATAATGAGACATCATAACAAAATGTGTGGGATGTAGCCAAAGTGGTAATAAGGGGAAATTTCATATCTCTAGAGGCCTACTTGCATAAAATAGAGAAAGAGAAGGTCAACAAATTGGGCTTGCAACTAAAAATGCTAGAAAAGGAACAAATTAAAAATCCCCATTCAAACACTAAACTTCAAATTCTAAAAATAAAAGGAGAGATCAATAAAATTGAAAGAAAACAACTATTGAATTAATTAATAAAACTAAGAGTTGGTTCTATGAAAAAACCAACAAAATAGACAAACCCTTAGTAAATCTGATCAAAAAAAGGAAGGAAGAAAATCAAATTGTTAGTCTTAAAAATGAAAAGGGAGAACTTGCCACTAATGAAGAAGAAATTAGAGCAATTAGGAGTTACTTTGCCCAACTTTATGCCAATACATTCGATAACTTAAATGAAATGGAAGAATACCTTCAAAAGTATAGCTTGCCCAGATTAATAGAGGAAGACTTAATAGACTAAACAGTCCAATTTTAGAAAAAGAAATAGAACAAGTTATTAACCAACTCCCTAAGAAAAAATCCCCAGGACCAGATTGATTTACATGTGAATTCTACCAACAATTTAAAGAACAAGTAACTCTAACTCCAATGCTATATAAACTATTTGAAAAAATAGGGACGAAGGAGTCCTACCAAATTCCTTTTATGACACAGACATGGTATTAATACCTAAACCAGGTAGGTCAAAAATAGAGAAAGAAAATTATAGACCAATCTCCTAATGGATATTGATGCCAAAATCTTAAATAAAATATTATCAGAAAGATTACAGAAAATCATCTTCAGAATAATACACTATGACCAAGTAGAATTTATACCAGGAATGCAGGGCTGGGTCAGTATTAGGAAAGCTATTAGCATAATTGACTATATTAATAACCAAATTAACAAAAACCATGTGATCATCTCAGTAGATGCAGAAAAAGCATTTGATAAAATCCAAATCCATTCCTAATAAAAACACTTGAGAGTATAGAAATAAATGGACTTTTCCTTAAAATAGTCAAGAGCATGTATTGAAAACCGTCAGTAAGCATCATATGTAATGGGAAAAAACCGGAACCTTTCCCAGTAAGATCAGGAGTGAAACAGGGTTGTCCACTATCCCCATTCTTATTCAATATTGTATTAGAAATGCCAGCCTCGGCAATAAGAGTCGAGAAAGAGATTAAAGGAATTAGTGTAGGTAATGAGGAAACCAAAGTATCACTTGTTGCAGATGATATGAAGGTATATTTAGAGAACCCCAGAGATTCTACTGAAAAGCTATTGGAAATAATTCATAACTTTAGCCAAGTTGTAGGATACAAAATAAATCCACATAAATCCTCAGCATTTTTATACATCACCAATCAAATCCAACAGCAAGAGATACAAAGAGGAATTACATTCAAAATAACCGTTGATGGCATAAAATATTTGGGAATCTATCTACCAAAGAAACGTCAGGAATTATATGAGCAAAATTACAAAACACTCTCCACAGAAATAAAGTCAGATTTAAACAATTGGAAAAATATTAAGTGCTCTTGGATAGGCCGCGCGAATATAAGAAATATGACAATACTCCCTAAACTAATCTATTTATTTAGTGCTATACCAATCACACTCCCAAGAAACTGTGTTAATGACCTAGAAAAAATAACAACAAATTTCATATGGAAGAAGAAAAGGTCAAGACTTTCAAGGGAATTAATGAAAAAAAATCAAATAAGGGGACCTACCTGTACCTGATCTAAAACTATCTTATAAAACCATTTTGTATTGGCAAAGAAACAGATTAGTTGATCAGTGGAATAGGTTAGTTTCACAAGACAAAATAGACAATAACTATAGCAATATAGTGTTTGACAAACCTAAAGACCCCAAATTTTGGGATAAGAATTCATTATTTGACAAAAACTTCTGGGAAAACTGGAAATTAGTATGGCAGAAATTTGGCATGGACCCACACTTAACACTGTACATCAAGATAAGATCAAAATAGGTTCATGATTTAGGCATAAAGAAAGAGATCATAAATAAATTAGAGGAACATAGGATAGTTTACCTCTTAGACTTGTGGAAGAGGAAGGAATTTGTGACCAAAGATGAACTAGAGATCATTATTGATCACAAAAGAGAAAATTTTGATTACATCAAATTAAAAAGCCTTTGTACAAACAAATTAATGCAAACAAGATTAGAAGAGAAGCAACAAACTGGGAAAACATTTTCATAGTTCAAGGTTCTGATAAAGGCCTCATTTCCAAAATATAGAGAGAATTAACTCCAATTTATAAGAAGTCAAGCCATTCTCCAATTGATCAATTGTCAAAGGATATGAACTGACAATTTTCAAATGATGAAATTAAAACTATTTTGCACTCATATGAAAGAGTGTTCCAAATCACTATTGATCAGAGAAATGCAAATTAAGACAGCTCTGAGATACCACTACACCCCTGTCAGATTGGCTAAGATGACAGGAAAAAATAATGCTGAATGTTGGAGGGGATGCTGGAAAATTGGGACACTGATGCATTGTTGGTGGGGTTCTGAACGAATCCAACCATTCTGGAGAGAAATTTGGAATTATGCTGAAAAAGTTATCAAAGCGTGCATACCCTTTGATCCAGCTTATATCCCAAAGAAATACTGAAGAAAGGAAAGGGACATGTATGTGCCAAAATGTTTGGGGCAGCCCTTTTTGTAGTGGCTAGAACGTGGAAATTGAATGGATGCCCTTCAATTGGAGAAGGGTTGGGTAAATTGTGGTATATGGATGTTATGGAATACTATTGTTCTGTTCTATTCTATTCTATTCTGTTGTATTGTTCTGTAAGAAATGACCATAAGAAATGAATACAGAGAGGCTTGGAGAGACTTATATGAACTGATGCTAAATGAAATGAGCAGAACCAGGAGATCATTATATACCTCAACAACGATACTGTGTGAGGATGTATTCTGATGGAAGTGGATTTCTTTGACAAAGAGAAGATCTAACACTGTTTCAATTGATCGAGGATGGACAGAAGCAGCTACACCCAAAGAAAGAGCACTGGGAAATGAATGTAAACTGTTTGCATTTTCGTTTTTCTTCCCGGGTTATTTTTACCTTCTGAATCCAACTCTTCCTGTACCACAAGTGAAGTGTTCGGTTCTGCACACATATATTGTATCTAGGATATACTGTGACATTTTTAACTTGTATAGGACTGCTTGCCATCTGGGGGAAGGGATGGAAAGAGAGGGGAAAAGTTGGAACAGAAGTGAGTGCAAGGGATAATGTTGTAAAAAATTACCCTGGCATGGGTTCTGGCAATAAAAAGTTATAATCATCAAAAAAAAAAAAAAAAAAAAAAAAAAAAAAAAAAAAAAAATAGAGAGAGTCCTGAAAACATAGACTGCCCAAAAAAGAATATACCTTTTCCTAAGGACTCTCCCAGCTCTAACATTTAATCTTCTAAGAACTCTTCCAACTCTGACATTGCCCTGTTTTAAAATTCTTCCCTTCTCTAACATTCCATGTTCTAAGGGCCCTTCCTAACTTGCCCTTCTGTGTTATAAGGCTATTCCAAGCTTCTATATTTTGTGTTCTGTAGGTTTTCCCATCTCTGTTATTTCACGTTCTAAGGTCCTTTCCGGTTCTGATATTCCATGTTCTAAGGGACCTCTGAGCTCTGACAGTATATGGTCCTTTCCAGTTATGACATTCTCTATTCTAAGGTTCTTCTCAGCTGTGACATTCCCTGTTTTAATATCCCTCCCAGCTCTGATTTTCTGTGTTCCAAATCCTTCTTAGTTCTGACCTTGTGTTCTAAGTGTCCTCCTGTAACATTCCATGTGTGAAGGTGCCTCCCAGCTCTGCCATGCCCTCTTCTAAAACCCTTTCCAGCTATGACAGTCTATGTTTTCAGGTCTCTCTCAATTGTCACGTGACCTATTCTAAGGCCCCCCCCCCCTCTTTCTGTGACTTCCAGTGATTCGGTTCCAGGGTCAGTGCACCTGTCCCCTTGGGGATCAAACTGGGATACTGTCTTGACAGAGTCAGAAAAAAAGGTGCCCTCCTTTTTGACTACAAGGTCTCTTAGACAGGCTCCCGGGTAGCCCATCCCTGGACTCTTTGGCTGCCCAGCTGAAGCCTCCTTCAGGGATAATAAGCACTGTGTATCTGCTAGGGAGCACTACAGCCCTTTCACCTCTAAATCCTACTAGCGGGTGGTCGGGCTGGGAGCTGGTGACTCAATCCTTCTATCTCCTCCTCCCCTAGCCTACTGAGCAGAGGTTGGGTGGCAGTGGTGGGGAAAGGGTGCTTTCCTTTTTCTGCACAAGCAAGGAATGAAAATCCCCATTCCCTTGGACTCCTCACAACCTTTGACATAATTAACTGTGACAAATTGATTTCAAGTGCTGTGGCAGGAAGAGGAACGGGAAGACCACGCACTTTCTTCTGGGAGTTGTAGTTCATGGGCAGGCAAGGGCAGGGTCGGTTTTAAGTGAGGGACTACAAGTCCCAAGCATCCCCGCGGTTGCCATCACAGTCTCCAAGCCTCCTGCCCGGAGGAGGGGGCTACATTGTGTCTATTGTAGCTTTTGGCCGCCTCTTCGGGAGACCTTCTCGGGACGGTGAAATCGGGCCTGAAAAGCATGGCTGATGAGCAGGAAATCATGTGCAAGCTGGAGAGCATCAAAGAGATCAGGTGAGCAACAGGGGCATCGGGGGACCCTCAGCCCAGTACCCCTGGCTGCAACTGCCCCCTCCCGCCCTCGCCCCTGCCCCCAAGAGAAAGAAGATGCGAGCTTGAGGGGTGGGAAGGGAGAATGGCCAGTGATGACTGGGTTTGCCAACATAGATCCCCCCTGTACTCCTCCGGAGCATCTGGTGGAGCAGGGCTGGTTTCTTAAAGATGCTCCCTTGCCTGGGACACTTAAACCTCTTCCCACCCCACTGGTCCCAGGAGAAAGGAATCGTACTGCACCGACTCCTGCACTGCTGGCTTTCGGGGAGCATGTAAATCCCTGAAATGCTAGCGGATTGGTCTCGTTGTCAAGGTGGAGTGAATGGATTCAAGAGATCTGAATTCAAATTTTCCTTTGCTATTAACAGCGGCCCTCCCCACCCCCCACCCCTCGCCCCGTCCCCAAGTGATCTTGGCCAAGTCATTTCTCTCCTTTGAGCTGCATTTCCTTGCTATCTAAGATGCTAGCAGTGGACATGATCTCAAAAGCCTCTTGTACCTTTCACTCTCTCAAACTACGCTTCTGAAAGAGATTGATCTCAGAGGGACAAACCTGAGACAGTGGATGGAAGCCAATTTAGATCTGCTATCAGGAAAAACCTCTTAGCAATTAGAGCTGTCTCGAAGAGTAAACAAGAGGTAATGGGAATGGGTGCCCCATCGCAAAGGCTGGACAATGACTTCGGAGGGGATGTTGGGGGGGGGCATTCTTGTTCAGGCAGGAGTTGGACCAAGTAGCTTCTAGGAGTTCTTCTAACTCTAAGGATCTGGGCTAGAACCAAAGGACATGATTTTGAGCTGCAACTTTTAAGGGATTCATTGAAAACCTAAAGAAGTTGATAGATTGATTGCTGTCTTGGGGGGGGGGGGGACGGGGACGACGAATGGAAATCAAAATATTATAAAAGTAAATTTTAAAACTAATAAATACATTTTTAAAAAGAAATAAGTTGATAAAGAGGCTCTGAAACATTGGGATTGGAGAAGAGGAAGACCTGCATTCCAGGCTCATCTTTGATGTATAATGTCTGTAAGACTCTGGGGAACTCACTTGGCCTCTCTGTGCCCCAGCTTGCAAAACACTTCTCTAATTGTGGTGGGGAGTTTCTCACCAAGATGTTCTCTATGAAATCATAGATCTGAAACCTTTTAATGGGTTGGGGATAAAAGATTAAGAAAAATCCAACCCAACAGCATAAATACATAGAATTTAAATACACACGCATATATGTATGTATTGTGAAAGGGTCCGAAAGAGAGGACCTCATTTAATGAGAGAGCCTGATCACAGATTTCAAAAGCATTTATTGTCTGAGAAGAGCTTGCAAGGAAACAGAGAGGAAGAGAGTTATCAGCTGGAGAGTGGGAAAGGATGAGATATTTATGGTTCTCTAGAAACTTTCAAGCAGGGAGATGGGGTTAGGGGTAACCTCTGTAATTACAATAAACCAGGTAGCAGGATGTTTGGAAAGTCCAGAGTCTGCAAGTGCTATCCAAAGCTTTTTTGAGCTGTCATGGCTGCAAGCATCTCCAAATTCGGTTAGAATTCACTCTCAAAGTGTCAAGCAGCTCTGAGCCTCAAAAGTCCTTCTGATTGGTTGGTTGTCCTGCTCCCCCCTTTTTGATTTTGATACTAGCTTTTTCTTTTCAAAATACATGCAAAGATAATTTTCATTCAACATTCACCCTTGCAAAACCTTGTGTTCCAAATTTTTCTCCCTCCCTTCAACCCCCATTCAATAAGTAATCCATTATAGGTTAAAGATGTGCAATTCTTCTAAACATATTTCCACATTCATCATGCTGCACAAGAAAAATCAGGTCAAAAAGGGAAAAAAGAGAAGTAAAAAAAGCGATCAGACAACAACAACAAAAAAATGAAATACTGTGTTGTGAACCACATCCAGTTCCCATAGTCCTCTCTCTGGATGCAGATGGCTCTCTTTATCACAAGTCTATTGATATAGGCCTGAATCACGTCATTGTTGAAAAGATCCAAACCTATCAGAATTGATCATCACATAATTTTGTTGCTGTGTACAATGTTCTCTTGGTTCTACTCACTTCACTAAGCATCACTTCATGTAAGTTTTTCTAGGCCTTTCTGAAATTATCCTGCTGATCGTTTCTTATAGAGCAATAATATTCTGTAACACTCATATACCATAACTTATTCAGCCATTCCCCATCTGATGGGCATCCACTCAGTTTCTAGTTCCTTGCCACCACAAAAGGGCTGCTACAAACATTTTTTCCTGATCCTCTTGTGATTGGCTAGTTGCCCTGCTCCCCTGTGAGGAAGGGAAATTCTAATATATAGTATAGTCATTACCAAGTTCATGTTTATAGTATATATATATATATATATATATATATATATATATATATATATATACACACACACATATATGAAGTAATAGGGGAGGGAATACTAACAACTAGGGAAAAGAGAGGATCAGTTTACAAGCAAGCATTAAGGTCCAACTGTGTGCCAAGCATTGGGCTTGATGCTAGGGATACAGGAAAACTGGGACACTGATGCATTGTTTATGGAATTGTGAATGGATCCAACCATTCTGGAGAGCAATTTGGAACTATGCTCAAAAAGTTATCAAACTGTGCATACCCTTTGATCCAGCAGTGTTTCTACTGGGCTTATACCCCAAAGAGATCTTAAAGAAGGGAAAGGGATCCATATATGCAAAAATGTTTGTGGCAGCCCTTTTCATAGTGGCTAGAAACTGCAAAGTGAAAAGATGCCCATCAATTAGAGAATGACTGAGTAAATTGTGATATATGAATGTTATGGAATATTATTGTTCTGTAAGAAATGACCAGCTGGATGATTTCAGACAGGCCTGGAGAGACTTACATGAACTGATGCTGAGTTAATGAGCAGAACCAGGAGATTATTATGCACTTCAACAATACTATATGAGAATCAATTCTGATGGCAGTTCCACTTGATCAGTGATGAACAGAACCAAGTACACCCAGTGAAACAACACTAGGAAATGAGTGTGAACCACAACATAGCATTTGCACTCTTTCTTGCTTGCTTACATTTTTGTTTTTCTTCCTAGGTTATTTTTACCTTCTTTCTAAATCCAAGTTTTCTTGTGCAACAAGATAACTGTATAAATATGTATACATATATTGTATTTAATATATACTTTAACATGTATGGAACTGCCTGCCATCTAGGGGAGGGGATGGAGGGGAGGAAGGGAAAAGTTGGAACAGAAGTTTTTGCAAGGGTCAATGTTGAAAAATCACCCCTATGCATATGTTTTGTCAATAAAAAGCTATAAAAATAAAGAAGACACTTTACAACATAAAGTATAACCTGCCTAATTAATAATTCATTAAAATAAATGAAACAAGCTAAATCATAAAAAAAAAAAAATGACACCCTCTGCGGATAGATACTTCTTTTGGCTAATTCTGCCAACAGGAGTTAAGTGGGAGATGAGATCAGAGAACCAGAGAAAGCCTGGAGGTATCAGAACTAGGAACAATGGGGAGAAGTCAGAGAGGCATATTTCAGTGTCTCCTGTAAGGAAAAAGGTCTTAAGGAGTACAGCCATCCAGAAGTGTAACGGGTTATCTCAGTAGGGAGAGAGTCAGAGCTAGTCAAATGGAGACTGGATGATGATTTATTGGGGATATTGGACCTGGTATTCTGGCTTAGGCTCTGGTCAGACTAGATATTCCAATTCTGAGTTTCTGTATGTAATCCTACCCTGTTGTTCAGAGGAGGGAATTAAGATTTTGTGCCTCAGTTTCCTTATCCATAAAATAATACTTCTCTAAGTTTTGTAAGACAAATACTTTGTAATCTTTGAGTACCGTGGAAATGTGAGTTATTATTTATGCACAGGGAAATAATTTGGCCATAAAGTCACAGAAACATGGGGAGAGAGGAAGGGAATGAACATTTATCAAGCACCTACAACTTGGCAACTCTGGGCAGCTGAATGGCGTAGTAGATAGAGCATTGGGCCTGGCAGCAAGAAGACTCTTTTTCCTAAATTCAAATCTGGCCTCAGACACTTACTAACTGTGTGGTCCTGGGCCATTTACTTCATCTTGTTTGCCTCAGTTTCCTCAGCTGTAAAATGAGCTGGAGAAGGAAATGGCAAATGACTCTAGTATCTTTACCAAGAAAACCTCAAATGTGGTATTGGAAAGATAGGCATGACTGAACACCAAAGTACTGTGCTGAGCAGCCAGGTACTTTGACTCCAAATCTAAGCTTTCTTTCTCCCCACTATAGCTCCCGCCTCTGAATACCTCTGGAGGGCTCTTCCTAGTCTATGATTCTTGGTCCAACATTGTGCTTTTAGCTTGTTGCCATATTCTGATATTGCAGGAACAAGACCATGCAGATGGAGAAGATTAAGGCAAGACTAAAGGCAGAGTTTGAAGCTCTAGAGTCAGAGGAACGGCACCTGAAGGAGTATAAGCAAGAGATGGATCTCTTGCTACAGGAAAAAATGGCCCATGTGGAGGAACTGCGTCTGATCCACGCTGATATTAATGTGGTATGTGGTAAGCAGACATCATAGGACAGACTAGCAGTGGGTTCTAGAATGAACTTGGGCTCTCCTTGGAATTACTGGATCTCAGTATTTGGTTCCCTTGCTCCCTGGGCACAGGGGATTTGCTTGTCTGGGGTGACTTGACCCCTTTCCCCCACCCCAAGAAATTTTGACATAAACCCAGGTGTATGAATATATAAAATAGGTACACAAATAAAACATTTGCTGATAATAAATCATAATTTTGCGACCCCTCGCATTCAGCTAGGAGATTCCACATAGGATTGTGATCACAGAGTTCAAAAAGCTTTGGACTAGAAAGTGCTTCAGGGATTTTAAGAATGGTAATGATGTAGCTAGCCAGAGAGTAGTTCAAGTAGTTAATGTAAACTTATTGATACCCTTTATGCTTCTGTCACCTTCATTTCCAAATATATCTTTCCCCTAGTCAGAGATTCAACCCTTCTTACAAAGAATAAAAAAGTAAGAAGAGAAAAAAAAGCATTTCAACCAAACCAACCAGCACATAAATTGTACCTGATGTTCTATGCCTTAACCTCTCACCTCTGCAAAAAAGAGAAAGAGCTGCTTTTCTCAACTCTTCTCCAGGGCTGAGCTTCTTGGCTATTAGAATTTTGTTGCATTCGATTTGTTCTTTTATTTGTTGTTTCCATTTCCTTTGTTGCAATCCTGTATGTTAATTTTTGGTTCGCTAATCTCACTGCATCAGTTCATATCAGCCTTCCCACGCTTCTCTACATTCTTCATATCCATCATTTTTTACAATAGAGTTGTATTCCATACATTAATTTGCCATTTGTTTAGCTATTCTCCACCTGGGATGTCCACTTTATCTCCAGCTCTTTGCTACTACAAAGAGTGCTGCTATAAATAATTTCATTTTTTCATTAGTCTCCTTAAGGTATATGCCTAGCAATAGACTCTTTGGGTCAAAGAGCATAGACATTGAAACCATCCTATCTGCATAATTCCAAATTCCTTTTCAGAATATTTGGATCATCTAACAGTATCACCAACAGTGCATTAGTGTGCTCATCTTTCTTTTACCTCCCCAATATCAACTATTTTGATCTTTTGTCATTTTTGCCAATTTGCTAGGTATGGGTTGAAACCTCACAGTTCTTTTAATTGTCATTTCTCTTGTTATGAGGGATTACTGAGGATCTTTTTTTTCCCACAAGCTCAATCTGAGTCTCCGGCTAATTCAATTTTCGGATAAAATGAGAGTCAAAGAACTTAGATTCAAATCTTGGCTTTGCTACTTATTATCTAGATAACCTTGAGCACATTACTTTCTCCCTCTGGAACTTGGTTTCCTCATTGCAAAATTGTCTAGAAAACCTCAAAGATCCCAAAAAGCATTTGAGTCTATGAAATTAAGGAATTGCTGTTCAGGATTGATCATATTCACATTTTCCCCTTTATGTCTCCATGTTGTTCATGTACCCTCATATCGCTGCCCTTGCCCATCTCCTGCTTTTGAAATCCATCCTTTCCTCGTGGCCTAGCTTGGGTTTGCCAAGCAACCTTCTCTTGTTTCGTGATTAAGTTTTGTTTTGAGCTGTGGCCCTGGGTATTGTCTCAGCATTTAGTTTGACAGGTGAAAAACCAGACAGCTTGAGGGAGGCCTGGCCGCAGTTAGCTAGAGGGAAGCTGATGGTCTTATGGTCAGCTGATTTCTTTCCCCCTGTCCCTATCCCCCCGGGCCAGATGGAGAACACCATCAAACAGTCAGAGAATGACCTCAACAAGTTATTGGAATCTACACGGCGGCTGCATGATGAATATAAGCCCCTAAAGGAGCATGTGGATGCTCTCCGCATGACCTTGGGCCTACAGAGGCTTCCGGACCTATGTGAAGAGGAGGAGAAGCTGTCCCTGGAGTAAGTCCCCCTAGCCTAGGTTTTTTCTGCCCCATAGTTAAGCCCCCTGACAGAGAACTCGGGAGGTGGGATTCAGAAGGCTGAGCTTCTTGGGAGACTAGGGTCTCATCTTTCTGAGATCTCAGCTATGGCTTCGTTAGGAAGACGGATCATACCTGGTTCCCTTCCAGAGTGGGCATTCCTGGGGCGTTGGTGGGGGGGGGCCACCATCATCTGACCCTTTCTTGGGGTCAAGACTGGGGAATTAGCAATGACCTAAGTCCAGCTTGTTGCCCAGTAGCCTAATAGTTAGAATAAAGATTAAGGTGGTTCCTCTTGACCCTGGATAACGGGGTCCAGCCTGGCCCTAGCTTCTGAGTTTCAAGTTGTGCCCTTGGGCAGAAGGTACAAATCAAAGTGGTTCTTCCTGACCATGGAATAGCCCAGCCAACTTCTCCCCTCCCCCCATCCCACCCCTTCCAAGTTACTTCGAGAAGCAGAAGGCCGAGTGGCAGACGGAGCCTCAGGAGCCACCCATCCCTGAGTCCCTTGCTGCTGCTGCTGCCGCGGCCCAACAGCTACAAGTGGCTAGGAAACAAGACACTCGGCAGACGGCCACATTCAGACAACAGCCCCCACCCATGAAGGTGAGATCAGTGAGGGGTGGGCTTGGGAAAGTCCAGATGGCCTCAGGGCATGGATTCAGGTATGGATTTCATAGGAAGGCCTAGAAAACAGTGTCAGAGTTTAGCAGCATCCTAGAATAGGGAATCTTAGAGTTGGGAATATCAGGGTTGGGAGGGAAGTTGGGATTTAGATGCTCAAACTTTAGATGAGGACACTAAGGCCTTAGGTTCACAGACACATAGATGATTAGAGCTGGATGTCATCTGTGAAAGCATGAGAGCCCTGCCCTTCTCCCCTTCACATCATCCTGAGCCTGCACAGGCCCCTGGCCTATCCCCTCTGGACCCTGTATTCTACCTCCCCAGAGAGTACCCCTGACTGGGGGGTTAGGTGGAACTCTAAGAAGTCTGAGTGGAAGCTTTCCAGGGCCCTTTTTTGGTTTATCTAGAGAGATGAAGTGGCCTGCCCAGGACACAGGGAGTTCATGGCAAAGCCAGCCCGTTAGGGCTCCTTCAATTCAGTCCAATTTGGCAAACATCTATTAAGCAGCTACTGTGTGCCAGATGCTATACTAGACACTGAGGCTACAAAGAGGAAAATGCACCAGGCCCTCCTGCCAAAAACTTTTGACATTTATTCTGCTTCGGGTTGGAGTTGCTCTAAAAATGAGCCTTTATCCTTAGATATGCTGGCCAGGTCTCACCCCCTAGTGATGTGTTTCTCAGGACACCCAAGCAGTTCCTGGGACTGAGTTACGAGCAGAGTCAGTTGAACGAAGTCTATCCAAGTAGCCCTGTGCTAAGCCCAGCTTTTACCAAACTCACCCCCCCCCCGATATTGCTGCCACTACCACACAGTCACCTCCCTACAATATAACCCTCCCCCAACAATGCACCCCTTTCCTTCCAATATATCCCTCCCCCATAATACACCCCTTCTCCACACAATACATCCTTCCCCTCACAATACAGCTCTCCCTCACCTAAGGGAATTCCAAATCAAAGTACAGTTGTCTCTGTGTGGTTTTCTATGGCTTCCTTGTAGAATAGTGCTACTCTTTCTAGGTTCTAGCCTTCAGCAGATTGCTGCCTTTATGCCCAGAAAGCAACTTAGTTGAGCCATCCAGTTTTTTTCAAGACCATTGGCATCTTCTCTCCAAATTTTGATCTTGAGGCTAGCCAGCAGATTAGGGCTGATTCATTCTTTCCCCTTTGGGAGCCCCAAGTCCTATGCGTTTGGTCAGGCAGAAGGGAGACAGAAGGCCTCTGAACTTTGACTCTAGCTCTTCTTGAAGTGGAACAAGACCACTCACTTCCTTTGTTGGGTTTGTTCTCCCAGGCCTGCCTGTCATGTCACCAGCAAATCCACCGGAATGCCCCCATCTGTCCCCTGTGCAAAGCCAAGAGCCGTTCCCGGAACCCCAAGAAGCCAAAGAGGAAACAGGATGAATGAAAAGAAGACTAGGCTCACGGAGCTCCCCTGCTCAGAGAGCCCTTTCCCCTTGGCCAGAGTAATTGATGTCCAGGCGTGAGCGTTCCTCCCCTCCTTCCCAGAATCCCTCTGCCCTTCCTCATCTTGTATTTAGTGGGATGGAAGCACAACTCTTTTTTCATGTTCTTATTCCTTCCATCACTTGGGATTTGGGGTTAGGAAGATATAGGTTTCAGGTACTAAGGCCTGTGTGTCTGATAGCTCTGATCCCTGATTGCTGCCCCTCCCTTCCCCCTCCGCACTTCAGGATATCAGGTGGTGGCAGAAGTCGTCCGGGGCCTGATGGGCTAACATCCCTGCCAATGGTGGATAATGGTGGGGTAAGTTGCTGGTTACTCATTGGGCCCCATGTCACAGATGGGGCTGGTGCTCAAGGAATTGTGGGATCAAGGAAGACCACTGTTCCAGATTGAGGTAGGGGAAGGGGAATGTCACTCATCAACAATGGCTACAGCAGAGGGACCTTTGAAGGTCATTATTGCCATTTGTCCCTTTAGAATTTGGAAAGCTAACAGTATATTCCCTCTCCCTCCCTTTCTCAAGGGCATTCCTTCTCAGGCTTGGTAGGTAGCATTTGTCTCTAACAGACAGTTGCCAGGCATGTGCAACCATTTGGTTTCCTAACCACTCAGAACAGCTGCCTTCTTTTCATTCTAACTCTACTCCCACACCATGCCTTCTAGTCTTCCTTGGGGTGTAGTCTTAAAGGTGCTACTCTCTTTAAGGCTGTGGAAACAGCTTGCATAACCCACCTATTTCACTTTCAGAACCAGTCCAGTTGGGTGGCCTCTTGTTTCTCTATTTCCCAGGGGCCTAGATGCTGACACAGAAGAATGTGGCTGGCCCATTCTTCCTTTCCCTTTCCCCCTAATGGGACCATAAAGTCCTATCCAATTGCCTAGCCCCCTTATCCCTTGCAATGAAATTAATGCAAAAACCCATTTTCCCAAGTACCTACTTGACCACTTTTTATCCTGGCTGAGTGGCTCTTTGCAGTTCGGGACTCCCTGAGAAGGGATACTAACATTTGTCAGCCTGTTAGCTTTGAAGAACTAATTTCTCTATATTTGATCAATAGTGCTTTTCTGGGGGGCTAGGGCATGGGAGCTAGCTGTTGGATAGTTCAGTCTGGATAAGATTCTGTTTCATATTTCCATGAGCCCGACCCTCATCTTCATTTTGGAGCTGTGCTGTGGATGTGTTGTTATCATTGTGAGTCAGTCAACCTCTCTGGTAGGCCCCCAACCCCTCCCTCTCTCCCCACCCCCATACGCTTGGGTCAGTAGGATAGATGGAAGTGGGCAGGGACCCTCTGGGATGGTCTTCTTCCCTTAAGGAAATCCCATCCCATTAGCCACATGAAGCACCCCTGTCCTCAAGGCTCCCCACCCTGGGGACCATGGTCACAGCTTCTGAGCACACCTCTCTCCTGACTTACCATCTCCTCCTTTAAGTAGAAGAGAAAGTTTCATGTTCCTCACTGCCATTCAGGTCGCTCTTGTGGAGACCTCTTTTGGTGTTAAGGGGATAGACCTTGGCCGTGTTCCTGGCAGGGACCATTTTTCCCCTTCCTTGTTTGCCAGTAGTTTTAGTGAGTTGCCCCCAGGGGCTATATGTTCATAACCTCTGCCTCTTGGACTTATGTGTATTATATCTCTTGTCTATACAAATCTTATTAAATAAACATCATTCCAGGTTCCTGTAATCCTTCCTTCTTCTTACCAGGCTTGTGTTTTGAGAAGGCTAGCTGGGATTTGAAGACACCAGGAAGTTAAAACACTGAATAGTAGAAGATCCCAAAGGATCTTGAAAATCAGAGAGCCCCAACTTAATGAGATGGAATTTAAACGGGATAAAAAGTCCTAAACCAAGATCCAGAAAATCAGTTGTGTAAGTAAAGGGTGAGGGAGGGAAGATGTTGGACAGATGAGTTGATAGAAAGATTCTCTGAGTACTTTAATGGCCCACAAGGTTCATTCTGAGTCAGTAGTGATTTAGGGCCCCCCAAAAAACAAAAAATCATAAGTTGTAAGAAAAGAAGCTTAACATCCAGAATGAGGGAGCCAGTTCTTCCCTGGTACTCTGCCATGGTCAGATACCCAAATGGGCAATTTTGTGCAGTTCTGGGCACCATGCTTTCAGGACAATGACAAAGCAGAGGGTATCCAGAGGAGGCCAGCTAGGATGAGAAGAAGACAGGAGACCCTGCCATCGAAGGATGAGTTGAAAGAACTGAGGATGTTTAATTTAGAGAAGGTAAGACTTTGAAAGGAACACGATAGCTGTGAAGTAGGAGAAAGCTTACAATTTCTCATTCTGTTTAGCCCCAGAGGACAGATTAGGAGCAGGAGGTGAACATTGCAGAGAAGAAGGTTTCAATTTGACTAAAATAAACATATCTGAAGGAGAAATGGCTTCCGTCCAGTGGTAGTGATCTTCCCATCACTGGAAGTATTCAAGTAGATGCCTACAATGGATATAGGTTCTATTTTCACCAGAACCTAGGTGCTATGGGACTTTCAACAAGTTAATCTGGCTCTCTAGGCTTTCGATTTTTATTGGCAAATAGGACAATCTCCTTTTCTTCCTACCACTCAAAAACACTGTGATAGTAATTTTTCATGATATTAGGAAATTCCTCTTAACAAGGCAGATGGGAAACCCAGAAAGGTAATTGAGGTTCAGAGAAAGATGTTAAGGGGATAAAGTTTGGTTGGTACCTCTGAGAGGCATAGAAAAGGCCTCCAATAAAGAGGAATGGAGAAGAGAGCAATAGAGCAGTGGTTCTCAAACTTTAGTTTTCAGTATCTTTATCCTATTAAAAATGATTGAGGAGCTCTCCAAAGTGTTTTTGTTTATCTGGGTTATATTTATAGACATTTACCATATTGGAAATAAAAACTATTTTTGAATTTGTAGACCCTCTAAAAGGTTTTCAGAGATCTCCAGGATTCTCTAGACCAGTGGTTCTCAAAGTCTGGTCCAGAGCAGCCTGGGAATCTCTGAAATCCTTTCAGAGAGTCTACAGATTCATAATTAGTTTTTATTTTTAATGTGATCAATATCTAGAACTATAACCCACATAAACAAAAACTCTTTGGACAGATCCTCAATCGTTTTTAATAGGATAAAGATATTGAGAATAAAAGTTTGAGGACCACTGCTCTAGACTATACTTTGAGAACCACTGCAATAGCATCTTGGAGCTGAAAAAAGAAGGATGTTTTTTTTAGATCTTAGATTTAATGGAACTTACTTTACAAAAGGGAAAATCAAAATACTGAAACCTAATGAGTTTTGAATTAGCAAAGAATGAATTCTCTCTCCAAGTGTCCCTCCCCTGCTTTTTTTTGACCATCTCAGTCACAGAGATACCGCTTTCCACTTTAGTACTTTGGTTATGATGGGGTATACCTCTCCCAGGTAAATGGCAGGATCTTGATCTCATGGTCCAAATGGTTAGGCTTCAGTCATAGGCAGAGTTGGCAGAAAAACAGAGATTCCATCACAGACATTCCAGTATCTTTGCCAAGAATACCCCCAAAAAGGGGCCATGGAGATCTGAAACATGAAAATGATGAAACAATTGGGATTTCTTTTATGGGGATGTCTGGACAGGGTGGGTGTCCATGTGTATGTTACTTATTAGTCTACCTAATAATCGAATCAGTTTACAATTACACCAACAGTGTCTCAATTTTTCCACATCCCATCTAACATTAGTCATTTTCCTTTTCTGTCCTACTAACCGATGTAATGGGTATGTAGAAGTACCTCAGAATTGTTTTAATTTACATTTCTCCAATCAATAGTAATTTAGAGCATTGTTTCATGTCACTATAGATAGTTTTGATTAGTTCATTTGAAAGTTGCCTGTTTATATTTTTTTTTATCATTTTTCAGTTAGGGGATGGTAAGTCATTTTAAAAATTTGAGTCATTTTTCTATATATTTGAGAGATGAGGTCTTTATCAGAAAAGCTTGCCTCAAATTTTTTTCACAATCATGATTGCTAACTGTATTTCCCTCCATCCTATTTCCCCTGCTTATTCTATTCTTTTTCTCCTTTCACCCTGTCCTTCCTCCAAAGTGTTACTTTTGATTACCACCTCACACAATTCGCCCTGCTTTCTGTAAGCACCCCATTTTTCTTATCCCCTTCTCCTCCTACTTCCCTGTAAGGGAAGATGGATTTCAGCTGAGTATGTTATTCTTTCTTTGAGCCAATTCAGATGAAAATAAGGTTCAAGTATTCCCCACCACCTTCATCTTCTCCTCCACTACTGCAGCTGTTTAATGACTTTTATGTCAGATAATTTAGCCCATTCTACCTCTCCCTTGCCCCTTTTCCCAGTGCATCCCTTTAACTCCTTAATTTTATTTTTTAGATACTGTTTCTTCATAGTCAACTTATACCTGTGCCCTCTGTCTATGTATACTTTTTCTAACTACCCTAAATAAAGAGAAAGTTTTTAGAAGTTACAAGTATCGCCTTCCCATGTACAAATGTATACACTTAAACCTTATTGAGTCCTTTATGATTTCTCTTTCCTGTTTACCTTTTTATGCTTCTTTTGAGCTTTGTATTTGAAAGTCAAATTTTCTATCTGTTCTGGTCTTTTCATCAGGAATACTTGAAAGTCCTCTATTTCACTGACTGAAATTTGACATTCAAATATAAGATTCAAGAGATCTTTAAAAAGGTAAACAGGAAAGAAAAATCATAAGGGAAGTATACATTCCTATATGGGAAGATGATACTTGTAACTCATTGAAGTTCCATTTCCTTCTAGTAGCCTAGTAGTAGTGATAAGGTTCGGCGCAGAGTAGGGAGTTGTGGTTGGCGCAGGTCCTTCATAAATGAATTTACAAACCCAAAAAATTAAACTGGCAAAAGAAATTTATTGGCACTAGGAAATCAGCTTTTGTTAGGACACTGACTTCCCTCATGGCAGGGTAGCAGAGAAATCCTCTAGCAAAAAAAGTTTATAGCAGAGAAATTCTGACAGAGAGGTGAATAAGGTCTTCTTAGGGAAATAGGTGAGAGAGATAAAGAGGGAGTAATACTGAAAGAGAATGGCTTTTCAGCAGGCAGAGAGTCGCAGCCATGTTGAGAAGAGAGAGGTTCCTTGGCATGATTAGGTCCTTCGCAAGGGAAGATTGTTATATGGGTAGCTCTTGGTGGGGGCTGGGAGCAGTTTGAGCTGGAATCAGAATAGAGAATCTTCGATTGAATGAGTGTCCCTGGACTAATCTCCAACTCAATAGAAGTCAATAGAAATCTGGATCTCCAGCTCAGGCTAAGTAGGAGTGATCCTGGACTCAATTAGTCCCCAGATAACAGAATGAAACCACTTTATCTTGATTCCCTGGGGGGGGGGTCTCTCAGGGGAGAGCTTCTCTGAAGGAGTTTCTCAAGCTTTCCCCCCAAAGTCCAAGAGAGAGTGAATGAGTGAGAGAGAGAGAGAGAGAGAGAGAGAGAGTGTGTGTGTGTGTGTGTGTATGTATGTGTGTGTGTGTTGGGGCTCCCCTCGTGAATAGTAAATAATCCCATTTTTTCAGATGAGGAAATAGAGGACTACAGAAGGGAAGTGACTGGTTGCTGCACTCCAGCTCTTTCCAGCCCTGGCTTGTTCTTTAACCTGACACTCACTTCAGAATTTCCTGGCCCCAAGTGTCAAGCCTTGGCCTTATCCCACAAGCAGTGATGAACTTAGCTGAACCCAAAGCTTTCTGGATGGAAGGTCAGTCTACTTTCCATCCTTGAAGGTCTCAAAATAGGGTTAAGGTAAACCCCTGGATACTCCTGGGAAACCTGAGGCCTAGGAAGGCAAAGAGAGAAAAGGAAAGAGGAAGAGAAAGAACCAAAGTGGAAGGAAGGGTGGAAAGAGGGGAGCAGGACAGGACAGGGCAGACAGCTTGTTCCTTGTGACCTTTAGGCCTGGAATCAGGAAGGCCTGAGTTCTAATTTCATCTCAAGATACTTACTAGCTATATGATTTTGGCTGTCACTTTACAATGTCTGCCTCAGTTTTCTCATCAGTCAAATGAGCTGAAGAAGGAAATGACAAACCATTCCAGTATCTCTGCCAAGAACCGCAAATGGGGTCACAAAGAGTCAGACACAACTGAAAACAATCAAATAACAAGAAAAACAAATTTGGGAGTTTTGAAGGGCTTGCCCAAGGTCAAAAAGGTGGTAGAGCTGAGATTTGAATATAGAATACATCTTCAAATCCAGCAGAAAAGTTCTTTATATTAATCTGAGGGAGAATTCAAAGCAAAGTATCAGGAGGAGAGAAAGGCTATTTTTGTCTGAGGCTGAATTTGAACTCAAGAAGATGAGTGTTCCCAACTCTAGACCTCTATCCACTGCAATGCCACCTAGCTGTTCCTTCCTGGGTTCAAAGTCCCCTAAATTGGAAAGCCTTGGTTTCAGAGAACCTGTATTTAATTTTTCACTCTGCTACTTCCTCAGTGTATGCCCCTGGCTAAATAATTTTCTTTCTCTCAAAGTTCTCCTTCATCACCGAGTGGCTAAAAGATGAAAAAAAAAAAAAAAAAAAAAGCCATGGCCCAGCCTCTTAGGAGATTAAGATGGAGTCAGTACTTTGGACAGTGCTTTGGACAGTGCAGGTCTCAGGTGAATAAGCAGTTCAGCAGTAGTCCCAAAAGATTGTCTTTGCCTTTGATGCAGGTAAACTCGGTAAAAAACTGTGTTCCCTTTAAAATTATCACTCTGAAACTCTGTCCCCTTTGATTCCTCACCCCCAGACTCCAGGGAGTCTATGAGAGCATATCCTCTTGGCTGGCCCTTTCTAAGGCAAATCACCCCCATTGATAGCCTGATAGCCATGTGAGGGATAGAAAATCCTATCCAAAAATGACTACTCAGAGACCTGTAGAAGTAAAAAGCAGAAAAGTTGTTTATTTAATTAATTCTCATGAGAATGAGCAATTCCACCGCGAGGAGGGAAAGAGAGCGAGTTCACGGTACAAGGGCTAAAGAAGGAGATAAGGTATACAGTTTTTATAGGGTTTAGATACAAAGGATTACATCATGAGTTGGAGAACATTAAGAGATAGGTGACCCCCCCATCCCTTAATTGGATGGTATTTGTGCCAAAAACAGCAGATTCCCTAGTTCCGGGAGGAACCATACATCAGGCAACTAATTGTCCAGATGTTAGTAACTTGAACAGTGATAAATGTCATTGTTTGAGGTTAAATACATATGTCCAAAATCTAAGTACATATTGGCTACCACTCAACATACCCACGCAGGTCACAGAGACCTAGAGAAACTAAAATTTAGAAGAGGAATTTAAATATCCTTGGAAGTTCTTCACCTTATCTTTATTACCTGCAGCTGCTGGAAGTTCTTCAACTACACACACACACACATAGGTCCCCCCTTCTAATATGTAAATGATTTTTATCATATTATCTATGAAGAACTTACACATTGTTTGTCAAGTTCACTATCAGAATTATCTCCTTCCAGTACCCTCCAGCCTCTTTTCTTGAGGATCATCATCTTAATAGCATCCTCTGGATGCAATAATTTCGATAGGGGACCATTGAACTATTCTGGTTATTAATGTAATTATACAGGGTAAACATAATGCTAACAATATAATACCACTGATTGCAATTAGTCCATACCATAAAAGTTGTTTCCACCAGCTACCATCAAATCAGGACCACCAACTATTAGAAAAAGGGGATTTCCACTCCTGTGCAGGCACATGAACTATTCTACAAATGCTTTTTGTAATTTCTTTTACCACTTGCCCATTATCATCAATTTGCATGCAACAAGTGGACAAATTTAATTTTCTACAGACTCCTCCTTCCTCTGCTAGCAAATAATCTAAAACTTGTCGATGCTGTAAAACAGCTTCTTGTGTTTGAGTGACTTGATCAGCCAGCAAATCAAAAGCCTGAGCAGTCTGCTTAGTTGTTATCTCCAGAACTGGCTGTAATCTAATTAGCCTATTTGAGATATATTTATAGGTGTCCTATACCCCCAGCTTTTAGCCTGAGCCCATGTGGCTGGCCCATACTCTTTGATGATTCTTTCTGGGGGTCATGTATTTCCCATCCATTAGCATCGCCTATTTGAATCAGAGAAGTATCTATGCTAGTCGTATTCCTAATTGTTTGTCACTATCTTAAGGACAGTGGAAGGAAGGAAGAAAAACTTGGGCCTTATTGTACCTATATAACAACTCCCAGTCCAATTTCTTGGGAGGTGAGTATATGCCATCTGGCCACAAATCTAATAGTGTCCCCTTAAAGCTGGGTTTTTCTCATGCCAGAAGATAAAAACTCCTGTTGGGGGTGTGAAATATATAACATCCCTTGGGCCTAACGGTCCCCCTTTCATGGTTTTGAATTACACTTCCAAAGTTGCTTTTCAGGCATCCAAGTGCAATTACAATCATTTTCCCCAGTAAAATCTATATTACTCCAAAAGTTACCAAACATTCTTCTAATAGTTCCAATACTATTCTCCCACTTCCATCCCATTACCTTAAACATCTCCATAAATCTCAGGGTGTTTGGCAAGTTGGTTTCTTTTTAAATTCCTTCAAGCATTCTTCACTACCCTTTACTGCATGTGGATGAGTACACATTTAATCACTGACCCATCATCACAAACAATACTTGTTTTATTCTATCTATTTTTATATTTACTACAATCTTTAATATCTACCTTCTCTGGCCGGTGGGTAAAAGTCCATTTGCATTTACTTCCTCCCATCCAAGGCCCTGTGCCTGTTTCATTTAAACCATGTCCTCCTGGGACAGCATTAGTTAGTTTCCACTGATGTTCCTCCTGATCTGACCAAAATCCTGTACCATCATGTACAACTGATCTATTACTTAATATCCAGGCTGGAAATAAAGGGACAGGTACTCAGGGCCATCGTGTGAGTTGTTTGGGTCCCCCCACATATCCAGCAGTCAGTCAATTTAAAGCTAGTGGCTATTGTTTGGATTAGGGTTTGAAAGGTATTTTCATACCTCACTGCTCTCAAGGTACCAGTACAAAAGGTGTACCCGCATAAAATCATACATGCATATACAAGACACAGTCTCCAACCCCTTGGGTTTGGTTCACACCCCCATTCTTCCTAATGGTACATAATATCCCTAATTCCTAACAATACAGCTCAGCAAAATGTAATATCTAGTACAAACAAGAAAAGTCCCAAGAGAGCTCCCCAAATGAGACAAGTCAAAAAGATTTTACATGCACAATTCATCAGTCTTTGCCAAGTTTCCTGTAATTTCAGCCGCACTTTCAAGGTTCCTGGATCAGTCTCTACTGCCCACTTCTTTGGCACGTCCACAGGACCTTTGACTCGAGTGTGATGTGTCCAACCTCTCTCTTTGGTGACCTTTGACTCGAGTGTGATGTGTCCAACCTCTCTCTTTGGTGCGTATCGCTGTATCTGAAGTCAACAGGATCTGGAACGGTCCTTCCCAGCTCAAGGTCAGCTTGTCTTCCTTCCACGTCCGAATCAGGATCCAGTCTCCAGGATTCTCCAACTTATGCGCTGTGAATCCTAAGGGAGGAGTCTGAGCAATAAAGCCCTTTTAGTTGTAAAGTATTCAGATGTTGCAGTGCAGACATGACATATTTCCTTAAAAACAAATCCTTGGTCTCAAATATTGCATCCAAGGAAGAATTTTGAATCCCTTTTGGATAAGGGTGACCATACAAAACTCATAGGGTGATAATCCCACATCCCTCTGGGGTTTTGTTCTAATTCTTAATAAGGCAAGGGGAAGGCACTTGGTCCAGGGCAATTGTGTCTCAGCCAATTTAGTCAGTTGCTGTTTAATTTCCTTATTAATCCTTTCCACTTTACCTGATGAGGGCGGATGCCATGGAGTGTGTAAGTCCCAGGATATTTCTAGAACTCGGGCCACAGATCAAAGGATTTTAACAGTGAAATGGGTGCCTTGGTCCAAATCTACTTGCTCCACCAACCCATACACTGGAATGATATATGCTCAAGGAGGACTTTTACGACTGCCGAGGCAGTTGCCCGGGCAAGAGGGAGGGCTTCCACCCATGAGGTCAGATGGTCCACTACGACCAACAGGATTTGAGACACCCCACTAATGGCAGCTTGGTAAAGTCCACCTGAATGCTTTGGAAAGGCCTGATACCAGAGGGCCTTCCTCCTTTCTGGACTTGTCATTGGGCCACCCTATTTGTCCTCTGACAAACAGGACACCCGCTGGCCAGTTGCCTGCTATTGTGTACAAGCCGGTGCCACCAACTTAGCACCACATCACACAGGTCTCGGATACCCCAGTGACTGCCCTGATGTAAATTTGGGAGTACATGTCTCATACCTGCTGTGGTCAGTATCTCTCTGCCATCAGGGAGGAGCCAGTCCCCCTCTTTATCCTCCTGAGTGTCAAGGTTCTGGGTTTCCTGCTTCTCTTCTGGGTAAGGGAAGGTGGAGGCATCGGAGGCAGAAATACCAGAACTAGCACCATCATCTCCTCCATACACAGATTCCTCTTCTCCAGCCTGTTTCCCCTCCTCATTGGCAAAGCAGTTTCCCCTTGTCTCAAATGAATCTCCTCTTTGGTGCCCCTGCACATGAATCACTGCAACATTCTTAGGTAACATAAGATTAGTCAAAATTTCAGTGACCAATGCCCTGTGTGCCAATCCCTTACCTTTACTATTCACCATTCCCTTTTCCTCCTATATTTTCCCAAATATATGAACAATTCCCCGGGCCTATTTTGAATCCATATATATATATATATATATATATATATATATGATTCCATTCTTCCCTTCAAGCAATTTTAGGGATTGATTTAATGCATACAATTCACAAGTTTGAGCTGACCATTCTTTTGGCAAGGATCCAGCTTGAACCAGAGTCAAGTCCTCCCCATCAACAATAGCATATCCATTTTTCCTTTTCCCCATTAACTACTCGTGAGGATCCGTCTATGAACCATTGAGCGCCTTCTGACAAAGGGACCTCCTGCAAATCTTCCCTAAGCTTAGTTTGGTAATCAATCACATTTACAAAATCATGTTCAAGGGTCATGTGTTCTCCAGGGGAAGCAGATAAGAACATGGCTGGATTAAGGTCACAGTCTGGTGAGAGAACCAAATCATCTCTTTCCAGTAAAATTGCCTCATATTTTAAAATCCTTGAATCAGTTAGCCCCCTCCCGGCCCTTTGATTCAGAATTGATCGAACTTGGTGCGGGACACTCACTATTAAACTGCCCCCAAAGGTTAACTTCCGACTTTCTTCTACCAAAAGTGCTGTGGCTGCCACTGCTTGAATACAAATAGGCCATCCCTTTGCCACTGGGTCTAACATTTTTGACAAAAGGCTACTGGGTGTCGCTGCCCTCCCCTTAATTGTGCCAGTACTCCTAAAGTCACCCCATTTACCATATTTACATATAAATAAAAGGGCTTTTCTAACGATGGCAAAAGTAATACAGGGGCTGACATCAATGCCTGTTTAAGTTGTTCAAAACTCTGTTCTCCTTCTGGATCCCATTGCACTATATCTGGTTTCTCTTCTAACAAACGTGTATATAAAGACTTATTAATAATGCATTTTCATCAGTCCAGGTTCTACAGTACCCCAGCAATCCTAGAAATTTCCAGAGGCTCTTTTTCATGCTAGCCTTTGGAATTCCAAGAATCCCCTCCACCCGTACAGGGTCTAACCTCTTTTTCCCTTCACTTATACAATGACTTAAATATTTTACTTCACGTTTCACAAATTGCAATTTGTCTCAAGAAATTCTCAGTCCCTGTTTCCTTAAATAATTTAACAAACTGATAGTGACTTGGACAAGGTCACTCTTTTCTTCCCTGCCACAAGAGGATCATCTACATATTGCAAGACTTTTAACAATAAGAAATTTATCCCAGAATGCTTACACAATTCTTATATACCCATGTAGATGTTCCATAAATTGAATATTATATCAACCATTTTTGCCTTTTTTAAAATACCCAATACACAGAAAAATCCCAAACTACATATTATCCATAACAAAAACATTACCAAAAGGACAGAGGCAAAAACTATTATCCTTGGAGTCCCTTTTAAATAATTGGCATTAATAAAGTTAAGTAAAACTTCCTATTTTTACATAAAAGAATCTGAAAAGTTCTTAAAAACATCAATTAAACCTTTTTGAAATAACACCTTCAAACTATAGATCACATTTCTGATTATATTCTTTAAACACAAAAACCGTTATGTATCCCAAAGAAACAAATGTTTAATCAATTAACATCTTGTAAGAGCAGTGTGTCCCCTTTAAATCAGTTTGCTTTCTTTGGCCAAAAGCGGCTGAAGCTTTCCTGCTGCTCTCCCCCTGCAAAAACACATCCCATCTCACGGCTGTCTCTCTGTGACCCTTCTGACTAGATGCTCCATTTAAACTATTAATTGCTTTTGTAAATCAATCTCTCTTTTTCTCTTGTCTTTAAATCACCCTTTTTTTTAACTTTAAGATTCACAATTAATTTTGAACCAAATTTCATAAAACTTATAATATAGTTTATAAATTACCCAATAATTTTAAAAAGCAATATACCATTTAAGTAGAGAGATACAAACATGACCCTCCCCCCTTAAGGTAAACTATTGGCATTTTGTTTAATAACAATAATTTTGAATTTCAATTTGAAGTCCAACCAAATAATAAAAAAAAAGAAAAGCTTTTCTCTTCAGTCGTAAAGGCCACAATATTCAAACAATTTTTAAGATTTTTAGCCAGAATAATTCTAACCTGTGCAAGGCAACAGTAAAATTATTTCCCCCAATTTCAATTTTATTTAAATTTCAATATTATAGTACCTTTTTAAAATATAGTAAGTTCCTAAAACTCTTGATCAAATGTTGCAGACAAACAGTTACCCAGTTTAGCCTTCTTAAACTTTCTGTTCTCTAATTCCATGAAGGCAGACTTACTAATAATGATTTTTCTTTGTTCTCCTGGCACAATTTTTTACAAACACGCTTAGTTTTCCCACAGGTCCAAGAGGTCAGAGAGAACACGGGTTCATCTATTTAGCTCTCTTAATCTATTTTTATTCCTCCCTTCAAATATCTGCAGTTTCTTGTTTCCAACATACCAATTTAAAATTATTTTAAAATTAACCCATACTTTAGTTCATGAGATTTCCTGAAATCTACCTAGATATTCCATTCAAACTTCTTTTCTTTAGTAAGTCATGAAAAAGTTAAACACCAAATCCTTGATTTACCTTAAACATTTTTTTTCCTTTTCTCCCTCCTCCCCCTTCTCCCCACAAAGCTGAAGCTGTTAGCTAGAGGGAGAGGGAGAGAGAAAAAGATTGTTCAAACTTCTTTTCTTACCTTAACCCACTGCCTGCAATACAGAGGCTGGATTCTTATCTTTTATGAGCTCGCTAACTTTTGACACGGAACAGAATACAAAGCAGACAAACAGACACACACAGACAGACCCAGAGCTCTGTTTTTCTTGAATTTCCTAGCTAACTTCCTGACATAAATCTGACATAAATGACTGCTTCTGTCCCATTTTACAACTTGGTCTCAAACCAAGTTGTCAGCTGAGGTCCTTCATTACCCTCACGCCCGCAGTCACCCAAGAGAGGCCTCCTTAGAAAGTCCTTTACCATTGGGTCAATAGCAGTCCACCAAAACAATTTTTAGGAGGGCTAGTCCCTCGGTCTCCCTTGACCCAGCCAATAGACCCCAGACTTTCCAAGCTCACCTCAAGAACACGTGTTTCTTTTCAGACTGCCACCGGGGTGTCAGGACTCTATTTCTCCTTTTCGTCTTCAATTCTGCTTCTCACTGAGTATCTCTGCCTCGGGTCGTTTGTCAGAGAGGGAGGGAGGCTACACACTCAAAGCCAGAGACCACGGAAAAACTAGCCGTGGGCATGCCTATCCCCGTTCGGGGTAAGCAGCCGTCTCCCCCAAAGACTCATCCCGGACCGAGACCCCAGAACTGTGAGGGATAGAAAATCCTATCCAAAAATGACTGCTCAGACACCTCTCAAAGTATTTAATTAATTCTCATGAGAATGAGCAATTCCACTGTGAGGAGGGAAAGGGCGAGCTCACGGTAGAAGGGCCAAAGAAGGGGATAAAGTATACAGTTTTTATAGGGTTTAGATACAAAGGATTACATCATGAGTTGGAGAACATTAAGAGATAGGTGCCCCCCCATCCCTTAATTGGATGGTATTTGTGCCAAAAACAGCAGATTCCCTAGTTCCGGGAGGAACCATACATCAGGCAACTAATTGTCCAGATGTTGGCAACTTGAACAGTGATAAATGTCATTGTTTGAGGTTAAATACATATGTCCAAAATCTAAGTACATATTGGCTACCACTCAACATACCCACGCAGGTCACAGAGACCTAGAGAAACTAAAATATAGAAGAGGAATTTAAATGTCCTTGGAAGTTCTTCACCTTATCTTTACTACCCGCAGCTGCTGGAAGTTCTTCAACTACACACACACACAGCCAGATCCCCATTCAAATTCTTTTGGGAGACCTGGGCCAGATATTGATAAGCACCTAAGCCTGGGGATTTTGGCTTGCTTTTCAACCTGAAACCTGAGTCTCAAGATTCCTTTTTAAAGGGCAATTTCTAAATTCATTCTTTACAGAATGTCCAAAGTAGGACACTGTGGAGACATTCTCTTCTCAATGCTAACCCCACTTCCTTAACAGGACTTGCCTCTGAGGAAGTCAGGCTTCCTAGCCTAGCCTTCTAACCACCAATAAACCTCCATTTTTGCCATTAATATTTCGGGTTCATGAATTCTTTCACGAAGGACCTACATTGACCAAAAGGATTTCCATAATTCTCTTCACTGCCATTAACCTCATCAAACAGGCTAAGTTTGCTATTGAGGAGGGAGGGCCTATAGCAGCAGCCATCCTCTTCCTGATTTATGTCCTCTCTATCTACTCTATCGGGAATAGGTCCCCAGGTAAGGGAGGTGGGGGAGAAGGTGTGGAAATGGATTAGCCATGTGTAAGAAACAAAACATCTTACCAAGAACCCCTACACTGATGAGTGTAGGAAAGATTTATTTTATATTCTTGCAAGAATGGGTGCCTAAGTTAATAGGCATATCTTTGAAACTCCAAAGGCAGGATTTTATTTCCTATCCTGAAAAACAAATCACTCCCCTGATTCCCCATTAATTGGATGTCATAGAAGTTACAGAATCTGAATCTCTACCCCACATTACATAGCCAGTCCCTGTCCCCAAGGAGCTTCCAGTCTAGAAGGGGGAGAGATAGAGCAAAGAACAAAAAATTATTTTCACATCTCAGGCCAACACTCCTGATTACAAAAGTCAGTCCCTGCCCCCAAGGAGCTTACATTCTTTTGCGGAAAGTAAACTAATTTTCACCCCTTTTAATGTCCTTGTGGGTTTAAATTTTCTAATTTAAATTTCATTTCTCCAATTTAATTTACATAACCATGGAAATCAAATAAATGTCCATCCATTTCTGACACATGGGACCCTGGAGGACCAAGTGAATGGAGGATAGCAAGTGCACCCTTCGGCCTGTCCCCCAGTTGGTATCTGGGGTAGAGACCTGGGAACTCTATGCTAACTGCTTCTGTGGTCCAAGGTGCCCCAGATAATAAGTGTCTAAGCCAGATCTCCCAAGTCCAAAAGATCTGATTTCTTGTGATCCTTTGTTTTTCTCCCTTCCCCTCACATTTCTTTACCACCCTTTCTTCTCTCTCTTTATTTCCTTGCTCCCAAGGGAAAGCTGAAGCCTTTCCCCTCCTAAGAAAGCCTAAACAGCTGCTGCAAGTAGCTGCAGATTTGGCCAGAGGAGAAGGGGACATTGTAGAAAGTGGGTTGCTTTTTCTACTTAGGGGCTGCCCTTGGGTGAATTGCTTGATGAAAGACCTTCAGGGTTGTCTTAAGTAGCCATTGTTTTTGTCCTGGCCAGAAACACTGAGGGTCTTCCCCTCCCTAATTGATTCTTCAGGCAAAGCAAACTAGGCCATCTTTTACCTCAATTCTTACCTAGCCTTAAATCATTGAATGGGTGTTTCTTTAAACAAACCTAGGAAAGATTTAGCTTAAAAAAAGCCCAAGGTATCCCCCTGCATCCTGGGTCATGACCATCATCTTGACTCATATCTTGCCATTGGACTCGTGATGACTCTGGAGAAGAGTGAGGCTGATGACCTTGCACAGCTCTGCCTCACTTAGGTACAACTCATTTGCAAGTCAAGAAGTAACCACATTGGTCCTCCTCCAGAATAAAGGACTAACAACAACATCCACAACTAGAAGCAACAGAAAAGTGCAAACATGCAGGAAGTTCTTGGGGAAGTCACTGCTTCCCCTAAACCTTCAGGTTCCTCTTTCCCAGGAAAGGGAAAAGTCCTGGGGCTGGTGTAGAGGTCTGCCCAGCTTTTTCCCTTTCCTGGGCTCAATGAACATGTCTCTGGTATGTCGGTCACTGCCCTCTACACTCCAGAGAGCTGCATGGAGCCAAGCACCTTAGAGGTCAAGGTACAGAGTAATGGCTAAGTATTTGGGAGGGAAGAGACCTGGAATTGGGACCCCACTGGTGGACCTTTTGCCCCAAGTTCCAGATGGCCTGGATGGCTGCAGGCACATGAAAGGCAGAAGTGCCCCGACCTTCAGCCATGTGGAATTGTGGTGGGCCTGCTTAGAAGTCTGGCCTGTACCCCAGCACCGTTTGGAGGGAGGGCTCTTTAAAGCCCTCATTGTCTTGCTGATTTCAAGGTGGGGAAGGAAAGGAATGGCAAGGCTTATGTCTGAGACTAGGGCAGCCTGAGGGGGTGGAATAGAGCAAAACAGCCCTTCTTTCTCCAGATATTACTAGTTCCCCACTGTTCCTCCAGAGTCTTTGACATTTCCAGATTTGGTCTCACTCTGGAAACTTGTCTATATTCTTTCTAGTTAACCTGAGAGAACAGTTGCTTTGGGGGAAAACCTAGCCCAAGGTCAAAGAAGAAAACCAAGCACTGAATAAGTTTCTGGGCCATCCAGATTCTAGAGTCCAGTTGCTTATTTTACTGATCCCCATCTCTAGCTAACCTAGGCCTTTATTTTACCTTCCTAGGATTTCGATCACAGCCTAGAAGGGATCATTTTAGAGGTGAACTGATCCAACAGTCTCAGTCAACAAAAGAATAAACTTAAGCCTGTAGAGGGACTATGTGCTGCCTTTCTATTGCATACCCATTCATCCTCTAGACCAGGATTTCTTCAACTTTTTTCTACTTGCAACCCCCTTTTGCCTGAGAAATTTTTACATGACATAGGGTATATAGGCATATAAAATAAGTATACCAATCATTTACTAACAATAAATCATAATTTAATGACCTCTACATTCAGTTACGAGACCCCATAGGGGTTCTCAACCCACAGTTTAAGTAGATGGGCTCAAGGCTGCCTAGCCACTTCTGTAATATCTCCCCATTATTCCCCCTTCTCTCCTCTACCACTGCTACTATTCTAAGACAGGTCTTTACCACCTCAGGCCTGAACTATTGCAGTAGTCTGCTGGTGGCTCTGCCTACCTCAAGTCTCTCCTCACCCAAATCAGACTTCATTCAACTTCCAAAGCGATTTTTCAAAGTAGGGATCAGATCATGTCATTTCCCCTATTCAATAAACTCCATTGATTTCCTGTTACTTCCAGGATCAAATAGAAAATGCTCTGTTTGGCATTGAAAGCCCTTGATCACCTCATTCCTTCTAGCTCTCCAGTCTTCACCTTACTCCCCCCCCATATGCTCTTTGATGCAGTGACACTGACCTCTGTAATGGACTGAGGTTTGAGTTGATGCACTGAGGTCCCAAGTACGTGAGGTTAAATAGTAATTGGACTATACTCTAATAATATACATGACTGGATAAAGAATGGTCCCTGCCCACTTTCTGTGCAAGTCTTGATGTGTTGTATAGGAAATGACGATTTTGGTGGGTGGAGGCAGACAGAGAGAGAGGAAGAGAAGCTGGGAGAGATTGAGCCTGGGTTCCATACTCCTAGCTGCTGGTCATGTGGCTGCTGGTCTAGCTAGCTTCTTGACTCAGCTGCACACATTGCTATTGCCCATTCTCTTCCACCTCCGATCTTTCTTCACTGAGAATAAAGACTGACGATTTTCCCCTAACCTGAATTCCTGACTCCGGCTGATTTTAAAATATGTGGTCTTCACATTTGGCGCCCAACGGTGGGAACCAAGGACTGAAGAAGTCTCCGGTGACCAGGAACTTGGGTGAGTATTGTTAATAGACAAATAGGGAACTTATTTTCTTAAAAAACTAAACCAGTAATCTTTTTTTGGCTGAAATGGGACAAATGCTAGCTAAAGACTCTCCATTTCCGCCCCCAGCCCCTTCAACCCCACCCAAGAGTGGTGCTATAGAAAGCATGCTTAAGCTGATAGAAGGACAAGGGCTACTTATAACTTGGGAACAGGTAGCTAGACTTGTGGGTACATTAAACCGCATCTCCCCTTGGTTCGTAGAGGAGGAGCAGATCTCTCAAGATAACTGGTCCCTGGTTGGACAACAAATGTCCACATATTACAGTGAAAACGGTCCTCATTCAATTTCCATCAAGGCATTCTATTTATACAATATAATTCAGTTAGCACTAAGAAACCCTATTCCTAGAAGAAAGAAAAAAGCTGCTGCTGCTGCTCCTGCTCAGAGTAGCCAAATAGGGAAGCCTGATATTAAGGAGGAAGACAATGAAGAGATTAATGACCATATCCCCACAGGGCATGGAGACTTAAGTGAGCAAGGGTGTGGTGACTTTCCACCTCAGGAGGCAGCTTCAGCCCCACCTCAGGAGCAAGTGATTGACTCTCCTCCATCAACACCACCCTCCGGGATGGAGGGAGGAGGGGCAGTGGGGGGGGGGCAGTGACAGCACCAGCACCTCCCCCTCAGCATCCAACCAATCCTATGTCTAGATTACAACAGGGCTTAATGAAGGCCAAAGAAAAGGGTGTAGATGTCACAGAGCTCCAAATGCATATTTTCCCTGTAATTTCCCAGTTTAATTCCTCAGGTCAAGAAAGTCGAAGATATACTCCTTTTAACATAGAAATCCTCAAAGACCTGAAAAAGGCTTGCACTCTTTATGGGGCTACATCAGCTTATGTTAAGATGCTATTACAGAATTTGGCTTTTGAAATCTTGACTCCTAATGATTGGAAATCTATAGCAAGGGTATGCCTAGAACCTGGACAAAATTACATGTGGCTTTCTGAATATAGCGAGCTCTGTAGGATACAAGCCCAACAAAATAGTCAAAATGCAGTTCATGCTGTAATCACCTATGACTTACTAACAGGTATAGGTCCCTATGCAGATGTCACAGTACAAATTAATTATTCAGTAGCAGCATATGGGCAAATTGCTGCTAATGCTATCAAAGTGTGGGCTTCGATTCACAATAAAAATGACAAAGGTGAGGCCTTCACAAAAACAACACAAGGGCCAGATGAACCCTTTGCTGACTTTGTGAGACGTTTGCAGACTGCTATCACAAGAACTAATGTGGAAAATGCATCAACAGATGTTTTAATAAGGCAACTTGCTAAGGAAAATGCTAATGAGGTGTGCAGAATATACTAAGACTGCGCAAGGATGCTCCTTTAGAGGAGTTCATAAGACGCTGTGCCACAGTGGGCACAAATGCCTTTTATAGCCAGACTATGATGCAGACTTCCCAAGATCCCAACATGGGTAGACAGGGTCCCTTCCGGCAAGGGACTTCTAGAGAGACACGTCAATGCTTTCAGTGTGGTAAAGTAGGGCATCTGAAAGCTCAATGTTGGTATAGAGGCAGAGTGAGAAAGCAGGGTGGGAGAACAAGACCCAGTATCCCATGTCCAAAATGCAACAGAGGCTTCCATTGGGCCTCAGAATGTAGACAGGTTCAGGGAAACGGGATGAGGGGCCCAGCCCCAGGGCCCCAGGCACTTGGAGCATGATGGCAGCCAATGGTGCACCCAGAGAGTGCCTAGACGTCCAATACCCCAATATGATCAATCAGCCAGGAAGCCATATGATGGGAGAAAGGGATTACACAATCAACAGCCAGGAAGCAACCTGATGGGAGAAAGGGTTACAATTAGGGAGAATAGAGTTGTATGCAGCTGAGACAACTGAGATACCCCCTGGAGAGGTGAAATCTGTTCCTCTCCAGCCTATGGATCCCTTGCCTCCAGGCACAGTAGGCTTTACCATTTTACCTCCTGAGAGTACGTACAAAACAGTGTCCATCCACACACTGATGTGGGAAACTGGGGAATGTGTAGATAATATCCAAGTCACCAAGACAGGCAGACAATGTGTGACTTATCACCCAGGAGAAATAGTTAGGCAGACAATGTGTGACTTATCACCCAGGAGAAATAGTTGCATCAGGTTTACTCATACAGAATCCTAATAAGCAACCTGGTGATAGTCACCCAGATTCTGATTCCAGATCACAAAATCCAGCAATATACTGGACAGCAGCTGTAACAACTAACTGACTTATGCTCACGATCTATATAAATGGCCTTCCATTGGAAGGACTGGTAGACACTGGTGCAGATCGGACGGTCATTAGACCAATTGGCCCAGGCACTGGCCAAAGATTAAAGCAGACAACTACATGTCTGACGTAGGAGGATCAATAGCAGCTGAAGTTAATGCTGCCCCTATGAGATGGACTTTTGAAGGCAAAACAGGAGTTTTTATTCCTTTTATAATTGAAAAATCCCCATCAATCTGTGGGGAAGAGACGTTTTACAGCAATTAGGGTTAAAAATGAGTACTTCGGTTTTTTAAGCAGGGCTGCTGTTGAAGGCCTGCCAACACTTTCACCTGTTCTATCCAATGGAAAACTGATACACCAGTGTGGATAGAGCAGTGGCCCTTAAGTAAAGATAAAATTCAGGCCTTATTAGATATAGTACAGGAGCAGCTTGACCAAGGACACTAACAACCTTCTCTAAGTCCTTGGAATTCCCCAGTGTTTGTTGTAAGAAAGAAATCTGGAGAATGGAGGATGTTAACAGATTTAAGAAAGGTGAATGAACAGATGGAAACTATGGGAACTCTTCAGCCTGGACTTCCATCTCCTACTCAGTTGCCTAGAGAATGGCCTCTTTGGGTTATAGACATTAAGGATTGTTTCTATTCTATCCCTCTAGATAAGGAGGATATGAAAAGATTTGCCTTTTCAGTGTCCAGCGTTAACTTAGTTGAGCCTTATAAAAGATATGAATGGACAGTTTTGCCACAAGGAATGAAAAATAGCCCTACTATGTGTCAAATGCTTGTTGCTGCTGCTCTTACTCCTGTAAGAAAAGCATTTGCAAAAGTAATGTTATTACATTACATGGATGACATATTGGGATGTGCACCTGAGGAATAAATGTTAGAAGCATTTCTATAAAAGACCAAGGAAACACTAAGGAACTACAAATTGCACATAGCTCTAGAAAAAATTGAAAAACATACTCCTTTTCAATATTTAGGATATGAAGTATACACTAAGGTGTTTACATACAAAAACTTTCCTTAAGTAGAGAGAAGCTACTGTTTGATAAAATGTCTTAAATGACTTTCAGAAATTGATGGGAGATATCCAATGGATGCGACCAGTGTTAGGTTTGACTACCTATCAGTTACAACCGTTATATGACATTTTAAGGGGAGACAGTGCTTTAAATTTACCACGCCAGCTTACAAAAGAAGCTCAAGAGGCTTTGAGAGAAGTTGAACTGGCTTTATCCAATGTGGTTGAAAGAGTCACTCAAAAACCCTTGGAAATATCAGTTTTTGCCACACAAGAGGCACCCACAGCAGTCCTTCATCAAGGAGACAGTGTGATAGAGTGGGTGAACCTCCCGGCACAACCAGAACAAAGCCTTACACCCTACCCAGTGCTTGTGGCTAGAATTTTATTAAAGGCCACTAAGCGAGCAGTACAATTATCTGGGACAAGACCTGACAAGATATACACCTTTTATACCAATACACAAATTAATGTGTGTTGTGAGACCATCCCAGAGTGGCAAATTTTATTAGCCATGGCTCCAAATTTTATACATGGGTCTCCATTAAAGATAACCAGACTATTACATAATTGGCGATGGATTCTTGAAGAAAAAGTTTCTAAAGTTCCTCTTAAAGGACCAACTATTTTCACGGATGCATCCAAACATAATATTTGTGCTGTGTACGCTCATGATCTAACTATAAAGAAAGTAGTCACAACTCCTTTTCAGTCCACTCAACAGAATGAATTGTATGCGATCATTCTAGCTCTTACTTATTATCCAGGAGACATAAATATAATATCTGATTCAGCCTATTCAGTAGGTGTGGTACAAAGAATTGCCACAGCCCAAATAACATTTGCAGCCTCTGATATATATCAACTCTATAAGAAACTTCAAGAGCAAGTGAGAAAGCATCCAGGTAAGATCTATATATTACATGTCCACTCTCATAGTGGACTTCCAGGTCCCATTTTTGATGGCAATTCAAAGGCAGATAGCCTTCTAACTATGTTGGTCAATACCCCTTTATTCCAAGAAGCCCAGGCATCTCATTCTAAATATCATCAGGCTGCTCGAGCTTTACGTTTACAATTTGGAATAACAAGAGAGGAAGCTAGGAGCATAGTAAAAGCCTGTACGGCTTGCCTTCCTTTCCACGCTCCTACACTGCCTCCAGGGAAGAACCCTCATGGTTTGAGACCCAATGAAATCTGGCAAATGGATGTGACCCATTATAAATCTTTTGGTCGTCTATCTTTTATCCACGTTGTGGTAGACACCTTTTCGGGATTCACTTTTGCAATACCAGCAGCAAAAGAGACAGCCTGAGTGGTCACTGAATTCCTCACACAAGCATTTGCCATTATGGGTGTGCCACAAGCAATAAAAACAGACAATGGTCCTGCTTATACTTCGAAACATTTTGCACACTTTTGTGCACAGTATAAGATTTTACACACCACGGGCATACCTTTTAATCCTCAAGGACAGGCAATAGTGGAGAGGAGAAACAGAGATATTAAGATGCTCCTCCAAAAACAAAAGAAAGGGGGAGCCACAGGTAACCCTAGAGAACTTCTAAATCTAGCTCTTTATACTATTAACTTCTTGATTTTTGACAAAGATGCACTGGCTCCGGCAGACAGGTTTTATAACCCACCGGAAGGTCAGTGTCCAGTGCGAGCAGCTCCACTATCTTTAGATAATCGCCAGGTGATGTGGAGAGACCCAGAAAGTGGTGAATGGAAAGGACCAGATAGGCTAACTGCTTGGGGGAGAGGGTTTGCTTGTATCTCTACAGGTGGAGAAGGAATCAGATGGGTGCCAATGAGCCATATTTGCCTTGTCCATCGCAGAGAGACGGAGCAGACCCTTGAAACAAAGGAGAAGACCCAAGAAATATCGGGTGGTTCTGTTGCTGATTGTGCTCACCATTGAAAGAGCGTGGCAGTTATGGCGTTTGACTCATGGACATCAAAGATTGTTGGACTTCAAAACCCTCAGGAATCATTGGATTCTCTGAGACATAGGACTTGAAAACCCTCAGGAATCATTGGATTCTCTGAGAAATGATAAGACTGTTACAGGACTTCAAAATCTGCTGGAATCATTGGATTCCCTAACACATAAAAAGACTTTTGCAGGACTTCAAAAACTCAGGGGGATCATTGGATTCCCTGACATGTGAAGCAATGGACAATAGATTGGTTTTGGACTATCTCTTGGCTGCTGAAGAAGGTGTATGTGTGACTGTTGTTTACATACCCTCCTTCTAGGACTTCTGGTGATCTTTTATAACACCATGCTGATTTATATTGTTTGTTATTCCACTACTTGTGTGCACAATTCATTTTTGTTACACCACATCGAGCCTGCACTGACTGTGGGGAGAGTCATCCCTAATAGCTTCTGCGTTATTGCTATGTGCTTGTGTAATACCTCCCATGCTGATGGGTTTGTGCATAATAAGACCCTTCAGCCCAGAAACCCGCTAGCAACCCCCACTTCCCTTTGGTGCTTTTCATCTCCCTTCCTGAGATGTCAGGGAGGGCGTGATCATCTCCTTTTTAGTGCTTTCACTGCCTTTCCTGAGAAGTCAGGAAGGCTGTGATCACCTCCTTTTTGGTGCTTTCACCTCCTTCCCTGAGAAGTTAGGGAGGCTATGATCACCTCCTTTTCGGTGCTTTCACCTCCTTCCCTGAGAAGTTAGGGAGACTGTGATCACCTCCCCTTGGGGGCTCTGACCTCCCTGAGGAGTCAGGGATGGCATGACCACCTGTGTTCTCCCAAGGCCAGATAACCTTAGGGTTTCACAGGCCTTGCAACTTTCTCAACCTCATCAATAACACAGCCAAGAAATCCCTTAGAACATACAGTTTCAGAAGCATTTTGGCCATTAAAATACAGTTTTGGAATTTGGAGGGTTCTTCCCACATAACTGATCAGTCCTCAAGTGATGCTGGGAACACACAATACCATTGCTGGGAATGAGTTTTGTTTCTCTGCTCAGAGTTCCAACTTATAAAGAAAGCTAGATCAATATGCACAATAAAACCAATATATTTAGGGCATGTGATACCAATAGTGATCCTGTGAATTAAAACTCATGTTCACAGTCATATAGGAAATGTAAACATACAATGCCAAATCTGGTCCCAATTTTTCCAAAAATTAAAAAAAGGAAAAAATAACTAACAAAACAATAATCACATGAAATATTTTAGATGCTATGGATATCAATATTATTGCTGATAAATCATCAATAGTCATCCAATCAGTCATTGAAAACAAAGTAGGTTTCATTGCTGGGGATGAGTTTTGTTTCTGTGCTCAGAGTTGTAACTCATAGGAAATAGCAAATAAATATAAACAATAAAGATATACTTAGGGTATGAGATGTGCCATATGATACAAAATTATTTATATTAATATAGTGGTGGTCCTTGAATTGAAACTTGTGTTTTGCATTATACAAAGAGTTTAGGTCAAAATCAAGTATTTTAATATCAACTAGGGCATATTACAGCACAGTTGAGCTTTAACTTTATTTGGTGAATTGAATGCTTAAATACCCTTTACCCCGTTCTTCTGTTAATTTGGGTTAATCGTATGACCGCGGTGGCTGGCACGAGATTTACCAACCCTTTTTATTATGATTACTTAACTAATCTAGTTCTGATGAGGTGTGAGAATAGAGAGAAAGAGATCCCCTAACACCAATGGGATCCCTTTGTCAGGTGACAGGCTTTATTCAAGAATTCACAAACCCCAATGAATACAGGCATGAGGTTTGTGGCAGAGAATGGGTTTTAATTACACCAAGAAGCCAGCTTGCTAGGAAGTCAGCTTTTTTAGTGGGCAAGGAATATAGCAAACGTGGGTTACACTGAGAAGAAAATATCTTCAGCAGTGGGCAAGGTCCTGTTAGGATGGCTGTGAAGATTTGGGGTTCAGAATTTGTAGAGGGCCACAGACAGTGGGGAAATTCTGGGTGAGGTATAAGACCCTTCAGCCCAGAGGGAACCTGCTGACAATGTCTGGTTTGACTTCCCATCTCCCCTAAGGGCTCTCAGTCTTCCTGAGAAGTCAGGGGGCGGTGACAACCTGTGCTGAGATTAAGGCAGGGGGAAACCTGGTGGAAGCGTGATACCAGGTGGCAAACTACATACAATAGCAAGTTGTTTATGTGGTCCCATATGCACAGTGTTGTTTCTGTTACATTATATAAAAGGAATAGTCCTTGAAATAAACAGACTCCATTTTTCCACCATCTTTGGGAGTTCCGCCTTATCACTTCTCCACTAGGAAGGTATATCTTAATCACTCTAGTGTGGGGGCTCTAGAAAGCAATGGCATGTTTTGTCATCCCAACTTGGGGGCTCTAGAAAGCAGGACACAATATTTGGCGACCAATGTGGGGCTCTAGGTGAGGTCCTATACAAATCAGCTCAACTGACACAATCGGCCAAGTTCAGTGGAGAAGTCCCCATGACCTGGAATAGAGTAAGTATAAAAATAGGCAAGTGGGAAGAATCTGAAAGGGATAGTCTAGTCACTTTTGTTTTTCAGCCAAAATGGGGCAGATACTAAGAAAAGAGCCTCCCATCCAAGGGAAGTATGTAGCATGCTTAGCTAAGTTAACAGAGGAACAAGGTTTGTCAGTAACTTGGAAGCAGATCACTGAGTTCTCAGATGCTCTGGAGTGCATGTCTCTGTGGCTTTGTAAGAAGGAGTGTTTGGAGTCAGAGATGTGGAAGATAGTGAGAGAACAACTAACTGAATACAATGGAGTAAAATTGGTTTTAATGAATCCTACAAGTTTTAAAAAGAGGAAAGATTTTAACTTGGGTGGTCAAATCAGGAAGTATAAGGAAAAAAATAAGCAGAGAGTTGGTGCCTGTAGCCATGGAGAGTACAGCATGTGGGACAGAGCTAAGGAAGCTTTTTTTTTTAGTCTTTTACTGATTTCACTGGCCAAAGATTATGCAAACACCGATATGTCTGGCATAAGAAGATCAATAGCAGCTGAACTTGGTACTGCCCCTTTAGGGGTGGAGATTTGGGATGGAGCAGGAGATTTTGCTCCTTTTTAGTGTTAAAAAAGGTTCTCCATCAATCTATGGGAAGAGACATCTTAGAACAAGCTCCCAGGAGGAACTGAGACTCTGAAAGGGATCACAGATCAAAAGAAATAGTTTCTTAAAGGACCACAACTTCAGTAAAGGAAACAGTTACCTCCGCTTCACATGTAGAACATAGAATATCTGAGCTTGGAGGCAATGTAAGATCGTGTATGCCTAACTCATGTTATCAAAGGTGGAATAGAACTTAAAATGCAGATTTTAGGAAATGTTCAGAGTCAGAGTACAGAAAATGTCTTAATCCTTGGAATGTGAGCGAATTTAGGGTTAGACTTGGGAGAAAGTAGAAAAGAGATTATTAGAGCTTGCCACTGCAAGGTAGTTTTCAAAAGAATCCAAAGCTTTCAATAGCCATATGAAAATTGCTCTGAATCAGTTATAATCAGAGAAATTGCAAATGATTTGGATTTAAGTGAGGCAGTGTGATAAAAAATCATCAGCCTCACTTTCTCCTCTGAAGCCATCTGGGACTAGTGGCAAGATAGAGATCAGTGACTAGAGATGATATTGGATGCAGCAGGACACCTTAGCCTTTTGGAGTTAAGGTCTTTCTCAGGTCTCAATTTCTCTGAGGCAATGCTCCTTTGGTGATTCGGCTAGGTAAGAAAATGGCCTCTTTTGCCTAGTCAAAAAAATCACTCTGGAAGAAGACAACCCTAGGGGTTTCTAGCCAAAACAGAAACAATTTACTCTCACTCTAAATCAACAAAACTGAAACAGTGACCAAGTGAGACTGAGACCTAAGGAATGGGAAGGGCTTCTGGGGACATCTCCGGTGGATTTCCATGCAGCTGTTAGTAATTCCTGACTTTTGTTGCTGACAGCAGCTAAGGAAAATGCAGAGGCGTTACTGTGCTCACCAAGTCTGCAGTGCTTAGTACTAGGAACTGCATGCAGTTCTTTCTCTGGTCTACAGGTTACAGAACTTTGGATACCTGTCTTGGGATTCTAGACTTTGTTGAACCTAGCTCCTAAGCTCATTCTTGGACAATGCAGTGTAGACCAGGTCACCCGTGCAGCTGCTTGACCTTTCCTCAACTGCATCTCTTCTCTGGAAATGGAGGCTCTGGGTTGTTGGTGTTCTTTTTCCAAAACACAGCCAGGTGATAAAAGGTCAAATCTTTTATTGTGTCCTTCAATATAGCCCGGTTAGCTCAGAGACCTATCTCTCCCAAGAGCTCTTGCAGCTTTGTCCTTGGCTTCTGCCTCTGCTTTCTTCAGCCTCCAGCCAGCACCAAGTTGGAAGATATGATGAAATCTCTCTCGCCTCAAAGATAGGGCTTGTGGGTTCCAAGAGCTCTCTCTGACTCCAAGTAAAACTCTCTCGAGCTCCCAAGAAAAACTCTCCCAAGAAACCTCTCTCAAGTAACTAACTCAAGTAACTCTCCAAGCTTCAAGAGCTCCCTCTATATATATGATCTCCCAAAGGTTAACTCCGCCTTCTGGAGGGAGAGGGATTCTGGGTTATCTCCCAGAGTGCTCTCTGGCCCTAAGGGAGGTGTGAATTCGGTGTTTCTTTCTAAACCCTGAACTCTCCCAAACATGTGAACTCCACTGAGTACTTAGATACTTATGAGCTCTCTAAAGGTGTCAACACAAGCATTGTTTCTATCAGTTCCACTTAGTACCTTGTTTCAAGTTCTGGCCCAAAATATCTCTTTCTAAGATCAAATCAACTCCAATGGCTTAACAGTTTGTAAAGATTCCAACATCTCCCCTTTTCTTTTGATTTAGAACATAGGTGGTCATAGTGGTCATGACCTCCCTGACTTCTCATGAAGGGAGATGAAAACACCAAAGGAAATAGAAAATCAAATCAGATTAGCGGGTTTCTAGAGGGGCTCACTTGAAACAAGGTGTACATAAATCCACCAATATGGGAGGCATTACACATAGTTACATAAGCACATAGCAATATAACACAGGCGATTAGTCATGTAACAAACAACATGAATTAACATGAGAATTTACACATTTACGCATTGTCCATTAGTTCATGTGCCAGGAATCCAATGATTCCTTCATTGGAGCCAATGCTCCTTCAGTATCAGATGTTTCTTGAATCGTCTGCTTTTTTTTCAAAGAACTTGAAACAGTCTCTTGTCTTAATACTGCCCCGTTTGATTAAAAGGCCTGTGTTCTCCCCAACTGTAATCCTGATTGCTTTTCTGTTGGTTGATGACATCAGAGTCCTGAATTCTCTAAAGACTCTCTGGGTGTAAACTCAGCTGCTATCATCCCCACCTGTCCTTTGATTGATACTTAGGAGCTGGGCCTTGCCTTTCACTTTGCTGGGTAGATTCTCTGTAGATTGCTACATTCAGAGGCCCAGTGAAAGCCTCAGTTGCATTTTGAACATGGAGTTTGGGGTTTTCTCTCACCCTGTCTTCTCATTCTATCTCCATATCTACATTGAGCTCTCAAATGTCCAACTTTTCCACACTGAAAACATCGACGAATTTCTCTAGAAGTGCCTTGCCAAGAAGGACCCTGTCTTTCCATGTTCGTCATAGTTTGGGTATAATAAGCATTTGTGCCCATGTGGCACAGCATCTTATGATCTCCTCTAAAGGAGCATCTTTGTCTAGTCCCCATATAATTCTTTTGCAAATCTCATTGGCATTTTCCTTAGCCAGATGTCTCCTCATTATTTCTGGAGCATCCTTATCTCCAATGGTTCTGATTACAGCTGTTTGCAAATGTGCCACAAAATCTGCAAAAGGTTCATTGGGATAAGGTCAAAATGGGTTCATGATCTAGGCATAAAGAATGAGATCATAAATAAATTGGAAGAGCATAAGATAGTTTACCTCTCAGACCTGTGGAAGAGGAAGGAATTTATGACCAAAGAAGAACTAGAGAATCACTATTGACTACAAAATAGAAAATTTTGATTATATCAAATTAGAAAAGTTTTGTACAAACAAAACTAATGCAGGCAAGATTAGAAGGAAGCAACAAACTGGGAAAATATTTTTACAGGCAAAGAGTTCTGATAAAGGCCTCATTTCAAAATATATAGAGAATTGACTCTAATTTATAAGAAATCAAGCCATTCTCCAATAGATAAATGGTCAAAGGATATGAACAGACAATTTTCAAATGATGAAATTAAAACTATTACTACTCATATGAAAGAGTGTTCCAAATCACTATTGATCAGAGAAATGCAAATTAAGACAACTCTGAGATACCACTACACACCTGTCACATTGGCTAGAATGACAGGGAACGATAACTACAGGAATGTTGGAGGGATGTGGGAAAACAGGGACACTGATACATTGTTGGTGGAATTGTGAACACATCCAGCCATTCTGGAGAAGCAATTTGGAACCATGCCCAAAAAGTTATCAAACTGTGCATACCCTTTGATCAAGCAGTGTTTCTACTGAGCTTATACCCCAAAGAGATACTAAAAGGAAAAGGGACCTGTATGTGTCAAAATGTTTGTGGCAGCCCTGTTTGTAGTGCCAGAAGCTGGAAAATGAATGGATGCCCATCAATTGGAGAATGGTTGAGTAAATTGTGGTATATAGATATTATGGAATATTATTGTTCGGTAAGAAATGACCAGCAGGATGAATACGGAGAGGATTGGTGAGACTTACACGAACTGATGCTGAGCGAAATGAGCAGAACCAGGAGATCATTATATACCTCAACAACGCTACTGTATGAGGATGTATTCTGAAGGAAGTGGATTTCTTCAACAAAGACAAGATCTAACATAGTTTCAATTGATCAAGGATGGACAGAAACAGCTACACCCAAAGAAAGAACACTAGGAAATGAATGTAAACTGCTTGCATTTTTGTTCTTCTTCCCAGGTTATTTATACCTTCTAAATCCAATTCTCCCTGAGCAACAAGAAAACTGTTCAGTCTGCACACATATATTGTATCCAAGATCTACTGTAATCTATTTAACATGTATAGGACTGCTTGCCATCTTTGGGGAGAGGGTGGAGGGAGGGAGGAGAAAAATCGGAACAGAAGTGAGTGCAAGGGATAATGTTGTAAAAAAATTACCCTGGCATGGGTTCTGTCAATAAAAAGTTATTTAATAAAAAAATAAATAAATTTTTTAAAAAAAAAAAGGTTCATTGGGACCTTGCTCTATTTTTGTGAAAGCTTCCCCTCAATCTTTTTGTCCCAGGAGAGAACACCAAGCTTTTATTGCAGCCTTAGAAATTTGCTCATACACTGTTATGGGATAATAAATCTATTCTGAATTCTCTGCATACTGACCTTCACCAGCTAGTTGGTCAAAAGTGATTTATCCAATAGCTCCTGTTTGCCCTATTGCGTTGGGCTTGAATCCTACATAATTCATGAAACTCCGAAAGCCACAACAAATTTTGTCCCGGTTCTAAGCATGTTCTTGCTATGGATTTCCAATCATTCGGGGTTAAGATTTCATAAGACAAATTATCTAGCAACATCTTCACATAAGATGATGTAGCCCCATAAAGAGTCGGGGTTAAGAGTCAGGAGGCGTCCTGCTGGTCATTTCTTACAGAACAATAATATTCCATAACATTCATATACCACAATATACTCAGCCATTCTCCAATTGATGGGCATCCATTCATTTTCCAGCTTCTGGCTACTATAAACAGGGCTGCCACAAACATTTTGGCACATACAGGTCCCTTTCCCTTTTTTAGTATCTCTTTGGGGTATAAGCCAGTAGAGACACTGCTGGATCAAAGGGTATGCACAGTTTGATAACTTTTTGGGCATAGTTCCAAATTGCTCTCCAGAATGGCTGGATGTAGTCACAATTCCACCAACAATGTATCAGTGTCCCTGTTTTCCCGCATCCCCTAACCCTTTTTCAAATCTTTAATTTTTTCCAAATTAAAAGGAGTGTATTGTCTCTCTTTTTGACCTGAAGGGTCAAGCTTTTCAATCACAGGATATGCATTTATAAAATCAGATCTATCTTCTCCTTTATTTTTTGCTTTAATTAATGCTTCTTCTAATCTTGTCATATTCTGCTTCACAGGAGAAGTTGACTATGTTTCTGCCTCTCTCTCTTCCTCTTCTTCCTGAGATGAGGAATGATCTAATTCCTCCTGCTGTGAAGTATCACACTCAGAATTGTACTTAACTCCATTCTTATCTGAATTTTCTTGCTTATCACCTAGTTTAGTTGGCACCTCTCCCTGCTGCACTTTCTTTTTCTTCATTCCAACACTTAAATAACTTCTTATAGCCAGTTGTATTAAATTATATGTATTAAGTATGTCTTTGAAAATTGCATTTTTATTGCAAAATTGACAACGATCCTCTTCTTCTAATTTCCACTCCATTGAATTTGAATTAGATCTGTAGTATTCACCCACTTTTTCTCCAATTAATTTCCACTCGTCTAAATCCAATTCTTTTTCCAGAGAGAAACAAGGATATATATATGTTCTTAACAGTTTCTAAAAGTTCAGTGATCTGCTCCATAATTATAATCAAACCTTGGCTTTCCATAACTTTAACAATGCTCTCTAAACATTTTCCTTGAACAGAAACAAAAGGCTGTTTGTTTGTTTGGTTTTTTTTTTTTTTTTTTGATTTATTTATTTATTTATTTTATTATAGTAACTTTTTATTGACAGAACCCATGCCAGGGTAATTTTTTTTTTACAACATTATCCCTTGCCCTCACTTCTGTTCCGATTTTTCCCTCCCACCCTCCACCCCCCTCCCCTAGATGGCAAGCAGTCCTATATATGTTGAATATGTCGAAGATACAATATGTCCTAGATACAATATATGTGAGCAGATCCAAACAGTTTTCTTGTTGTTCAGGGAGAATTGGATTCAGAAGGTAAAAATAACCCGGGAAGAAAAACAAAAATGCAAACAGTTTACATTCATTTCCCAGTGTTTTTTTTTTCCTTTGGGTGTAGCTGCTTCTGTCCATCATTGATCAATTGAAACTGAATTAGGTCTCTTTGTCAAAGGAATCCACTTCCATCACAATACATTCTCATACAGTATCGTTGCTGACGTATATAATGATCTCCTGGTTCTACTCATTTCACTCAGCATCAGTTCATGTAAGTCTCTCCAAGCCTCTCTGTATTCATCCTGCTGGTCATTTCTTACAGAACAACAATATTCCATAACATTCATATACCACAATTTACCCAAACATTCTCCAATTGATGGGCATCCATTCATTTTCCAGTTTCTAGCCACTACAAACAGGGCTGCCACAAACATTTTGGCACATACTGGTCCCTTTCCCTTCTTTAGTAACTCTTTGGGATATAAGCCCAGTAGTAACACTGCTGGATCAAAGGGTATGCACAGTTTGATAACTTTTTGGGCATAATTTCAGATAGCTCTCCAGAATGGTTGGAGTCATTCACAACCCCACCAACAATGTATCAGTGTCCCAGTTTTCCCACATCCCCTCCAACAATCATCATTATTTTTTCCTGTCATCTTAGCCAATCTGACAGGTGTGTAGTGGTATCTCAGAGTTGTCTTAATTTGCATTTCTCTGATTAACAATGACTTGGAGCACCTTTTCATATGACTAAAAATAATTTCAATTTCTTCATCTGAGAATTGTCTGGATTATTTCTAATAACTTTTTAGTAGAATCTCTGGGGTTCTCTAAGTATACCATCATGTCGTTGGCAAAGAGTGATAATTTGGTTTCCTCATTGCCTATTCTTATTCCTTTAATCTCTTTCTCAGCTCTTATTGCCAAAGCTAGCGTTTCTAATACAATATTAAATAGTAACGGTGATAGTGGGCAACCTTGTTTCACTCCTGATCTTATTGGGAATGGTTGCAGTTTGTCTCCATTACATATGATGCTTACTGCTGGTTTTAAACAGATGCTGCTGATTATTTTAAGGAAAAGTCCATTAATTCCTATACTTTTGATAGGAATGGATGTTGGATTTTGTCAAATGCTTTTTCTGCATCTATTGAGATGATCATATGGTTTTTGTTAATTTGGTTATTAATATGGCCAATTATATTGATAGTTTTCCTAATATTGAACCAGCCCTGCATTCCTGGTATAAATCCTACTTGATCATAGTGTATTATCCTGGGGATGATTTTCTGTAGTCTTTTTGCTAATATCTTATTATAAGATTTTACCATCAATATTCATTAGGGAGATTGGTCTATAATTTTCTTTCTCTGTTTTCAACCTACCTGGTTTAGGTATCAGTACCATGTCTGTGTCATAGAAGGAATTTGGTAGGACTCCTTCATTCCCTATTTTATCAAATAATTTATATAGCATTGGGGCCAATTGTTCTTTAAATGTTTGGTAGAATTCACATGTAAATCCATCTGCACACCTACATTCTTGTGGAATGTTGCTACATGCCAGGTAACCAAGCTGTGTGACCTGGCTCTGGAAGGAGATTCTATGACCTCTGTGAGCTGGTCCAACCAAGGGCATCTGGGTCTGTCCTCGATCTCTTTGATCACATTCGGTAACTGCCAATCTCATACTCCAGGACCACCATCCTGTGCCATTTAGGTGAAACACCACTGACTCTGAGCCACGTGCAAGTATAGAAGGAACCCCAATGATCAGCTGGCCAAAAGGAAAAAAGGAGCAGGCCTGGAGAAACCTTCCTTCAAAGACTTTGTTCTCTACTTGATTGTGGATGTTGAATAATTGGGGAGTGGGGAACCACTCAGACTCTACGAGCCCATTCTTCACAGGAGTGAGCAGAAGGACCAAACTGGGCTGGGGGCTCCATCTCACACACTGGACCAGCCTGCTGTGTCCAGAACCAAAAGAGCCTAAGAACAGACTTCCCCTTTTGCTCTGTCCTCTCTGGGAAGAGACAAAGAGATTAACTTCTTTCTGGTGATTGTTGTCTGAGGGGGGTGGCAGTTGTGAAAGATGGGGCAGGGAAAAGGGGCCTTGGAGGCTGCAGGTGATCTTGGACTCAGACCAGCCTGAATTCTTCCATTCCGGTGGACTGCCCTGGCCACCTTTTGCTCCTTTGTGAACAGGGAGGGTGTTAGAAGCTGTGACTGTTCAGAAGGTGGCCTAGTTATACCAGGTCTAAAATTATATTATAAAGCAGCGGTTACCAAAACCATCTGGTATTGGCTAAGAAATAAGACTAGTTGATTAATGGAATAGGTTAGGTTCAAAGGACAAAACAGCCAATAACTTTAATAATCTAGTGTTTGACAAACCCAAAGACCCCAGTTTTGGGGATAAGAACACATTATTTGACAAAAATTGCTGGCAAAATTGGAAATTCGTATGGCAGAAACTTGGCATTGACCCACATTTAACACCGTACACTAAGATAAGGTCAAAATGGGTTCATGACCTAGGCATAAAGAATGAGGTTATAAATAAATTAGAAGAGCATAGGATAGTTTACCTCTCACACCTGTGGAAGAGGAAGGAATTTATGACCAAAGAAGAACTAGAGATCACTATTGACTACAAAATAGAAAATTTTGATTATATCAAATTGAAAACATTTTTACAATCAGAAGTTCTGATAAAGGCCTCATTTCCAAAATAGAATTGACTCTAATTTATAAGAAATCAAGCCATTCTCCAACTGATAAATAGTCAAAGGATATGAACAGACAATTTTCAAATGATGAAATTAAAACTATTACTACTCATATGAAAGAGTGTTCCAAATCACTATTGATCAGAGAAATGCAAATTAAGACAACTCTTAGATACCACTACACACCTGTCAGATTGGCTAAGATGACAGGAAAAATAATGATGATTGTTGGAGGGATGTGGAAAACTGGGACATTGATGCATTGTTGGTGGAGTTGTGAACGAATCAACCATTCTGGAAGTAGTTTGGAACTATGCTCAAAAAGTTATCAAACTGTGCATACCCTTTGATCCAGCAGTGTTACTACTGGGCTATATCCCAAAGAGATTATAAAGAAGGAAAGGAGACCTGTATGTGCACAGAATGTTTGGTGCAGCCCTTTTGTAGTGGCTAGAAACTGGACAATGAATGGATGTCCATCAGTTGGAGAATGGCTGAATAAATTGTGGTATGTGAATATTATGGAATATTATTGTTCTGTAGAAATGACCAACAGGATGATTTCAGAAAGGCCTGGAGAGACTTACATGAACTGATGCTGAGTGAAATGAGCAGGACCAGGAGATCATTATATACTTCACAATAATACTATATGATGACCAGTTCTGATGGACCTGGCCATCCTCAGCAACAGAGATCAACCAAATCATTTCCAATGGAGCAGTAATGAACTGAACCAGCTACGCCCATGCGAAAGAACTCTGGGAGATGACTAAAAACCATGACATTGAATTCCCAATCCCTCTATTTATGCCCACCTGCATTTTTGATTTCCTTCACAAGCTAATTGTACAATATTTCAGAGTCTGATTCTTTTTATACAGCAAAATAACGTTTTGGTCATGTATACTTATTGTGTATCTAATTTATATTTTAATGTATTTAACATCTACTGGTCATCCTGCCATCTAGGGAGGGGGGGGGTAAGAGGTGAAAAATTGGAACAAGAGGTTTGGCAATTGTTAACACTGTAAAGTTACCCATGCATATAACCTGTAAATAAAAGGCTATTAAATAAAAAAAATAATTAAAACTTAAATACAAAATGAGAAAAGAAAACAAAATAGAAAAAGAAAAAAGACAGAAAAAGACAAAAATAGTCATGTGCCCAACAGAACATCATGGAGGATTCAAAATATGTAACAGTAAATTTCTGTTTCAAGAATGCATATATAATAATATTAGACATTATATTCATGACTTTCCATTTTTATTTTTGCTTCCGTATAGGTTATTCTTTTGTTCTCTGCTGTGCAATTTTTATTTTGTTCTTTTTTTCCTCTTTCATCTTCCCTACCTCCCCCAAGCAGGTGACAGTTAAGCACAAATATATTTATATTATATATGTGTACATACATATATTGATAAACACATATACATATGCCTACCCACCTACTTACAATACATACTATATATATATATATATATATATATATATATAATATACAAAATGCATATAAACATACTTGCATACATGCATCTAAAACAATATTAATGTGGCTGACACGTAATGTAGATTTCTCTCGATTGAATTTTTAAGTTTTACTTTGTCTGAGATCAATGATTACTAGCCCTACTTTTTTTTCCTAATAAATTCTACTCCTGATCCTTGTTGTTATGTTTGTGTATATGTCATTTCCCATCCCTGCTAACTCTTCTACTTTAGTTTTTCTCCCTAACTTGTCCAGCTATTACTTAACCTCCCCAACCCCTCAATCTCTCCTTTATCTTCTCCCTCTTTATCCCATTTCTATTAATCTTAAATACCTTGTCTCCCATAAATCCACAGACCCTTCTATACCCCACTTTATCCTATTCCCTCCCCATATTTCTTTTGGAGATTTTGGTGTATATGTGCACGCATATGTGTGTGTGTGTGTGTATACATATAGTTCCCTATTTTTCAGAACTAGCAGCCTTCTTCCCCATCTAATGCCTTTCTATCTATTCTTCCTCTGCACCTCATTTGCATAGCATTATACCTTTTTACCTTTTCCTAGATGGTTTTGCTTTTTATAGTTAAATCATATGTAGCTCTGCCCCAATATTTCTTTTGCACTGCCCAATTACTGATCCTAATCTTAGACATGTGGCTTAAATTTCCAGATATAAAACATAGTTTCTCCTTACTGAGTCCCTTGAAATTAGTCTTTGATCATGTATACTTATTTTTGTATTTAATGTATACTTTAACATATTTAACATGTATTGGTCATCCTGCCATCTAGGGGAGGGAGTGGGGGGAATGAGGGGAAAAACTAGAACAAAAGGTTTGGCAATTGTCAATGCTGTAAAATTACCCATGCATATAACTTCTAAATAAAAAGCTATTAAAAATTTAAAAAAGGAAATTAGTCTTTGATGCCGGTTCTTATATGTTAAATTTTCTATTGAGTTCAGGTCTCAAAGACAAAATCGGAAAATATGTGCCTTCATTGATCAAGATTTTTCTTTGTTCAGTATTGTACTTAATGTTGCTGGATATAATATTTTGGCTGCAGGCCTAATTCTTTTAGTTGTCAACATATAATATTCCAGGACCTGCACTCTTTTATTGTAGCTGCTGATAAATCCTGTTCAATTCTACCTGTAGATCCAGCATATTTGAATTGGTTTTGTTCATTTGTCATAATTTTTTTTTGCATTGATCTGGGGGATTTCAAAATTTAGGAAAGATTTTCCTATGTTTTCCCTGTAGGATCTCTTTAAGGTGGTGATTGATTTTTTTTTCTATTTCTATTTTTCCCTCTTGTCCTATCTCTTCAGGACATTTGTCTTTGATGATTTCTTGTATTATTCTGTCAAGATTCTTATTTTTTGGTCACAGTTTCAGATAGTCCAATTATTCTTGTGTTTTCTCTTCTTGATCTGTCCTCCAAATCTATTGTTTTTCTTATAAGATGTTTCACCTTCTCTTCTCTTTTTTCATTCTTTATATTCTGTTTTGTTACTTCTTGGTTTCTTATAGTATAATTTCACTGGCTTCCCCTTGCCCTATTCTAATTATCAAAGAATTATTTCTGTCTTGGAGATTCTGTATCGCCTTTTTTAGTTGTTTTTATTTTCTATTTCATAATCTGTTAAGTCCAAACCAGCTCCCTGGAGGTCTCAGGATCAGCCAGAGTCAGGACAAGCAAAAGTCCTTGGTCTTTAAGGGGAGAAGTTAAAGAAGCAGACAAACCTCCAAGAGTTTTGCCAAAGATATCTTCTCGATTCTGGAGTCTAGAATCTCTACCTTTCTCCTCCTCATTCTGCAACCAAGTGAGACTCTGACCTCTTGTCACCCCACCCTCTAATCCTTGCCTATCGTTAGGTTATCTTAACCTAAACATTGAGCCAGCACCAATGGTGAGAAGGGCCATTTTTCCAAATATATGCTAATAAGACAATTGTCTTATATCAAATAGGTAATTATTAGCCTTAAGTGCTGGGTTGTGTGATTCAAGCATACCTTTTAAGAGTTTCAGCCCTTCATAATAATCTTTTTTTTTTCTTGAATGGTTTTGATTATTTCATTAGTTTTTTAGTTTTTTTCTCAATGTCTTTGATTTGGATTTTACAATTTTTTTTGAGTTCTAAAAATTCTCTCTGGGCAGGGAGCCATTTAATGTTACTCTTTGGGGTAGAAGAACCTTGTTTTTTTTTTTTTTAACTTCAGTCTCCTCCTATGAAGATGAACCCTGATCTTCCCTATTCTCATACTAAGTTTCTATGGTTTCTTCTTTGCCTGCTCATTTTTTAAAAATAGAACTTATTAATGTAACCACCTCTGGTCCTGGGATGGAGGGGATAGTGCCTCTGACTTCACTTCAGTTCTCCCCTCTCACCTCTGAAGGAAATACCAAACCCAAAATTCCCCTCCCCACTAATGCAAGTTCCAGCAGCCAGAAGCATCCCTACCCCACTGCTTCTGTACTCTCCCACTGTGCTGGTTCCTTCTGCCCATCCATCTTTGCAGCACTGCTGGACCTGGTGTTCCTAATCAACTGAAGGTTCCACAATCTTTCTGGACCCAGATCCTGGACTCCCTTCACTGTTCATCAGGTGAAAGTTTTTGTGGTTCAGCTAGCACCAGGGCTGCTTGCTGGGTGTTTCAGGGGAGCTAGCCTGGATGTGTTTATACTACACATGGGTTAAATCTCCATTCTGGGCTCTTTCTTCCCTTCTTCTCGGGTTGCCCCAGGAGAACCCCTGTTCTGCCCCAGTCTTATTTGTTTTTCACCAGTCTATGTTCACCCTCAAGTGCAATTTTGTTCTGTTTGTGAAAGAAATCTGCAGAGCTTGGAATTTTTTGACCTACTCTGTCATCTTCCCAGAATTCTCCCCTGCTCACTTTTAAAGAGCTCTTCTTTACATCAATCTTAAAGCTCCCTCTTTTAAAATCATGTCCTTTCCCTCCCAAACTGGTATCTCTACTTCCATTCTCTCACTCTCCAGATCTAGCCTTCCATCCAGCTCCCTCAGTGATGTTCCTAAAGCCCAGATCTAACTATATGACCCACTCCCTCTAAAACCTTCTTTGACTCCCTGTTACCTCTAAATTAAAATGCCAGTTCCTCTATCAGGCACAGAAAACCTTTTAGAATCAGTCAACAAGTGTTAAGTGATAACTAGATGCTAGGAGCAAAAATAAAACAGTCCCCACCCTGAAAGAGTTTATACTTATTTAGAAAGTGTCACATGCACATATAAGAAAATATTAGATATGGTCAAAGTAAAGTCAGGGTAATTTGGGGGGAGGGTAAGGAGCAAGTCAATAGTTAGGGGATCAGGAATGGCCTTAATGGGAGGCAATAGTATATGCTGCTTGGGCTGAGCCTTGAAAGAAGCTAGGGACTCTGAGAGGCAGAGGGAGGAGGAAATAGAATCCAAGAATGGGAGACAGCTAATCCAAAGAAAAGGAGATGGAAACAGAACTTCTTGTGTGAGGAACAAGTAGACCAGTTTGGAGAGACTACAGAGTGGATGAATGTGAAATCGGCCTGGAAGTATGGACTAGAACCACAATGGGAGAAATTTCAAGGACTTTGTCCCTTTACACTGTTCCAGGCTTCTCCTCAGACTATCAGTGATGTACTTGCTCTTCCTCCCACATGATGCTCATCCTTGCTCCTTTTAAGCTTTCCTTCCCCACCACCTCCTGGTTTCCCTGAAAACTCAGCTCCAGTCCTATCCCTCAGCTTTATACTGTGTGTGTGGGGGGGGTGTGGGTGTGTGTATTGTAGATACTTATCTTTCTACATGCCATCTCCACCATTAGAACATGAGCTCACGAAGGCAGGGCCAAATTTTTGCCTTTCTTTGTACTTACTTGGCACTTAGCCATAATGCCTGGCACATGGTAGCCACTGGCTGATGAGGTAAGAGGGAGCCACTGGGGTTTGAGCAGAGCAGTGTGAGGAGACTTGGACACTCTAGTATTTGTGTGGAATGACACACAAACACATACATATACACAAATATGTATACACCCACACACATATGTATTATGAACAGGGGAGAGATTTGAGACAGTGGAGTCAATAAGAAACCTGTTACCTAGGCTACAGGGGATAAGGACATGAACTAGAAAAAAAAAAGGCTATGTGGGTGATGAGATTGTGTGATCTTTGAGGGATCCTTGCCTCCTTTTGACCCCTCAGTACTTAGCACAGCACAGTTCCTGGCCCACAGCAGGAACTTAATGAATGTTTATTAACTGATTGCTGAGGGGTATAAGCAATGTGCAGGTAATGGTTTAACAACCAGTTCTCTCAAAAAATGCTTAGCTATACACATTTAACTTATATTTTTTCTTCATCACTTTCTTACATTTAGAAAGCAACAAAACAAGCAATCGAGCCTTAATTTCTAGCCATTTTCTGATTTTTTTTCATTGTTCTATAAATCTGCTTGTTCCTCTTTTTTTATTATAATAACTTTTGTATTGACAGAATCCATGCCAGGGTAATTTTTTACAACATTATCCCTTGCACTCACTTCTGTTCCGATTTTTCCCCTCTCTCCCTTCACCCCCTCCCCTAGATGACAAGCAGTCCTATATATGTTGAATATGTTGCAGTATATCCTAGATACAATGTATGTGTGCAGAACCAAACAGTTCTCTTGTTGCACAGGGAGAATTGGATTCAGAAGGTAAAAATAACCTAGGAAGAAAAACAAAAATGCAAACACTTTACATTCATTTCCCAGTGTTCTTTCTTTGGGTGTAGCTGCTTCTGTCCATCATTGATCAATTGAAACTGAGTTAGGTCTCTTTGTCAAAGAAATCCACTTCCATCAGATTACATCTTCATACAGTATCGTTGGTGAAGTATATAATGATCTCCTGGTTCTGCTCATTTCACTTAGCATCAGTTCATGTAAGTCTCTTCAAGCCTCTCTGTATTCATCCTGCTGGTCATTTATTACAGAACAATAATATTCCATAACATTCATATACCACAATTTACCCAACCATTCTCCAATTGATGGGCATCCATTCATTTTCCAGTTTCCAGCCACTACAAACAGGGCTCCCACAAACTTTTGTGCACATACAGGTCCCTTTCCCTTCTTTAGTATCTCTTTGTGGTATAAGCCCAGTAGAAGCACTGCTGGGTCAAAGGGTATGCACAGTTTGATAACTTTTTGGGCATAATTCCAGATTGCTCTCCAGAATGGTTGGATTCGTTCACAACCCCACCAACTTTGTATCAGTGTCCCAGTTTTCCCACATCCCCTCCAACAATCATCATTATTTTTTCCTGTCATCTTAGCCAATCTGACAGGTGTGTAGTGCTATCTCAGAGTTGTCTTAATTTGCATTTCTCTGATTAACAATGACTTGGAGCACCTTTTCATATGACTAAAAATAGTTTCAATTTCTTCATCTGAGAATTGTCTGTTCATATCCTTTGACCATTTGTCAATTGGAGAATGGCTTGGTTTCTTATAAATTAGAGTCAGTTCTCTATATATTTTGGAAATGAGTCCTTTATCAGAACCTTTAACTGTGAAGATGTTTTCTCAGTTTGTTGCTTCCCTTCTTATCTTGTTTGCATTGGTTTTGTTTGTACAGAAGCTTTTTAATTTGATGCAATCAAAATTTTCTATTTTGTGATCAATAATGGTCTCTAGTTCATCTTTAGTCACAAATTTCTTCCTCCTCCAAAAGTCTGAGAGATAAACTATCCTATGTTCCTCCAATTTGTTTATAATCTCATTCTTTATGTCCAAATCATGGACCCATTTTGATCTTATCTTGGTATACGGTGTTAAGTGTGGGTCCGTGCCTAATTTCTGCCATACTAATTTCCAGTTATCCCAGCAGTTTTTGTCAAATAATGAATTCTTATCCCAAAAGTTAGAATCTTTGGGGCTGTCAAACACTAGATTGCTATAGTTGACTATTTTGTCTTGTGAACCTAACCTATTCCACTGATCAACTAATCTCTTAGCCAATACCAAATGGTTTTGGTGACTGCTGCTTTATAATATAGTTTTAGATCAGGTACAGCTAGGCCACCTTCATTTAATTTTTTTTTCATTAATTCTTTTGAGATTCTTGACCTTTTATTATTCCATATGAATTTTGTTGTTATTTTTTCTAGATCATTAAAATATTTTCTTGGAAGTCTGATTGGTACAGCACTAAATAAATAGATTAGTTTAGGGAGTATTGTCACCTTTATTATATTCACTTGACCTATCCAGGAGCACTTAATATTTGTCCCATTGTTTAAGTCTGACTTTATTTGTGTGGAAAGTTTTTTGTAATTTTGCTCATATAATTCCTGGCTTTCCTTTGGTAGATAGATTCCCAAATATTTTATGCTGTCGACAGTTATTTTGAATGGAATTTCTCTTTGTATCTCTTGCTGTTGGATTTTGTTGGTGATGTATAAAAATGCTGAGGATTTATGGGGATTTATTTTATAACCTGCAACTTTGCTAAAGTTATGGATTATTTCTAATAGCTTTTTCATAGAATCTCTAGGGTTCTCTAAGTATACCATCGTATCATCTGCAAAGAGTGATAGTTTGGTTTCCTCATTGCCTATTCTGATTTCTTTAATCTCTTTCTTGACTCTTACCAAGGCTATTGTTTCTAATACAATATTGAATAATAATGGTGACAGTGGGCAACCTTGCTTCACTCCAGATCTTACTGGGAAAGATTCCAGTTTTTCCCCATTGCATATGATGCTTACTGATGGTTTTAAATATATGCTCCTGACTATTTTAAGAAAAAGTCCACTTATTCCTATACTCTCAAGTGTTTTTATTAGGAATGGATGTTGGATTTTATCAAATGCTTTTTCTGCATCTATTGATATGATCACATGGTTTTTGTTAGTTTGCTTATTGATATAGACAATTATGCTAATAGTTTTCCTAATATTGAACCAGCCCTGCATTCCTGGTATAAATCCTACTTGGTCATAGTGTATTATCGTGGGAATGATTTTCTGTAATCTTTTTGCTAATATTTTATTTAAGATTTTAGCATCGATATTCATTAGGGAGATTGGTCTATAATTTTCTTTCTCTGTTTTCAGCCTTCCTGGTTTAGGTATCAGTACCATGTCTGTGTCATAAAAGGAGTTTGCTAGGACTCCTTCAATCCCTATTTTTTCAAATAGTTTATATAGCATTGGGGTTAATTGTTCTTTAAATGTTTGGTAGAATTCACATGTAAATCCATCTGGTCCTGGGTATTTTTTTCTTAGGGAGTTGGTTAATAGCTTGTTCTATTTCTTTTTTCTAAGATGGGACTGTGTAGGATATTTACTTCTTCCTCTGTTAATCTGGGCAAGCTATATTTTTGAAGGTATTCTTCCATTTCATTTAAGTTGTCGAATGTATTGCCATAAAGTTGGGCAAAGTAATTCCTAATTATTGCTCTAATTTCCTCTTCATTAGTGGCGAGTTCTCCCTTTTCATTTTTAAGACTAACAATTTGATTTTCCTCTTTCCTTTTCTAAATCAGATTTACTAAGGGTTTGTCTATTTTGTTGGTTTTTTCATAGAACCAACTCTTAGTTTTATTAATTAATTCAATAGATTTTTTTACTTTCAGTTTTATTGATCTTTCCTTTTATTTTTAGAATTTCAAGTTTAGTGTTTGACAGGGGTTTTTTAATTTGTTCCTTTTCTAGCATTTTTAGTTGCAAGCCCAATTCGTTGACCTTCTCTTTCTCTATTTCATGTAAGTAGGCCTCTAAGGATTTGAAATTTCCCCTTATTACCACTTTGGCTGCATCCCACACATTTTGGTATGATGTCTCATTATTGTCATTTTCTTGGGTGAAGTTATTAATTATGTCTATGATTTGCTGTTTCACCCAATCATTCTTTAGTAGGAGATTATTTAGTTTCCAATTATTTTTTGTCCTACTTTCCCCTGGCTTTTTGTTGAGTGTAATTTGTATTGCATCGTGGTCTGAAAATGATTCATTTACTATTTCAGTCTTACTGCATTTGAGTTTGAGGTTTTTATGTCCTAATATATGGTCTATTTTTGTATAGGTTCCATGAACTGCTGAAAAGAAAGTGTACTCCTTTCTGTCTACATTTCGTTTTCTCCAGAGATCTATCATATCTAACCTTTCTAGTATTCTATTTACCTCTCTGACTTCTTTCTTATTTATTCTGTGGTTTGATTTATCTAATTCTGAGAGTGCAAGGTTGAGATCTCTCACTATTATAGTTTTGCTGTCTATTTCTTCTTGCAGCTCTCTTAATTTCTCTTTTAAGAATTTAGATGCTACACCAGTTGGTGCATATATGTTCAATATTGATATTGCTTCATTATCTATGCTACCCTTTAGCAAGATATAGTGCCCTTCCTTATCTCTTTGAATTAGATCAATTTTTGTTTTTGCTTGATCTGAGATCAGGATGGCTACCCCTGCTTTTTTGACTTCACCTGAAGCATAGTAGATTTTGCTCCAACCTTTTACCTTTATTCTGCCTGTATCTCCCTGCTTCAGGTGTGTTTCCTGTAAACAACATATTGTAGGATTCTGGCTTTTAATCCATTCTGCTAACAGCTTCCTCTTTATGGGGGAGTTTACCCCGTTCACATTTATGGCTAAAATTACCAATTCTGTATTACTTGCCATCTTGTTAACCCCTGTTTATGCTTTTCTCCCTTCTTTCCCTCTTACCCCCCTTCCCAGTATTAAACTTGTGAGCACCACTTGCTTCTCACAGCCCTCCCTTTTTAGTATCCCTCCTCCCCACCTTAGAGTTCCTTCCCCTATCTTACTCCTTTCCCTCACAGTTTCCATTCTGCTTTGCTTATTCCTTCCCTTTTCACTTTTCCCTTCCCACTTTTCAATGAGGTGGGAGAAGTTTCACCATAAATTGAATATGTCTAAAATTTTTCTCTTAAAGCCAATTCTGATGGCAGTAAAATACCCACTATATTCATCCCCCTCCATTCTTTCTCTCAGAGATAATAGGTTTCCTTTGCCTCTTTGTGAGATATAGTACCCCCACGTAACCCTTTTTCTGGCACAATGTCTTTTCCACCTCTAATTTCTAGAACAAGGTATACATGTATTTTTTATACATCTTTACAGCAGAAATATAGTTCCCAAGATTTCCTTTTACCTTTTTAGATTTCTCTTGAGTTCTATATTTGTAGATCAAACTTCTTGTTAAGTTCTGGGTTTTTCACCAAAAATAGTTGAAATCCACTTATTTCGTTGAATGACCATCTTCTTCCCTGGAAAAAGATGCTTATTCTGGCTGGGTAAGTTATTTTTGGTTGCTTACTGAGTTCCTTAGCCTTTCGGAATATCATATTCCAGGCCCTTTGATCTTTTAATGTGGATGCTGCTAGATCTTGGGTGATCCTTATTGTGGCTGCTCTATATTTGAATTGGGTTTTTCTAGCTGCTTGGAGTATTTTTTCCTTCGTTTGAGGGTTCTGGCATTTGGCCACTATATTTCTTGGTGTTTTGATTTTAGGATCCCTTTCAGTGGGTGATCGATGAATCCTTTCAATGTCTATTTTACTCTCTGTTTCTATGATTTCTGGGCAGTTCTCTTTGATAATTTCCTGGAAAATAGTGTCCAGGCTCTTTTTTTTTTCAACGTATTTTTCTGGGAGTCCAATAATTCTCAGATTGTCTCTCCTAGACCTATTTTCCAGGTCTGTTGTTTTCCCAAGAAGATATTTCACATTTTCCTCCATTGTTTGATTTTTTTGGTTTTGCTTGACTGATTCTTCTTGTCTCCTCGAGTCATGTAATTCCATTTGCTCGATTCTGATTTTCAATGAAGTATTTTCTTCATTCACTTTTTTATATCTTTTTCTAATTGTCCAATTTGTTCTATGGAATGTTTTTCCATTTCGCCAATTTTATTCTTTAGAGAGCTATTTTCTGTTTCCAGTTCACTAATCCTATTTTTCAAGGATTTGTTTTCTTTATCCACTCTGTCTTTAATTGAGTGGGACAATTTCTCCAGACTCTCTTGCCAAGTCTCCCTCTCCTTTTCCCATTTTTCTTCTAGCTCTCTTGTGAGAGCCTTTTAAATTTCTTGTATGAGATTCATCTGTGCTGAGGAACAGATGATCTCCTCCTGTGGGGATTCACCTGGAGATAGTCTGCTTTTGGGTTTAGAGTCTGCTCTCTGTCCGTGTAGAAGCTGTCAGTCGTTAAGGTCCTTTTCAATTTTTTGCTCATTTTGTCAGAGAAGAATCAGAGACAAACTAGCAAAGAAAAAAAAGAAAAAAAAACCCAAATGGAATCTGCTTTTTTGGGGGAGAGGGGCTGGGTGGCGTTACCGAGCTTCCTCTACAGACTGCAGGGGCAGCAGCGAGGCACTAGCAGGACTGTGCTGCGCCTGCGCTCTGAGACTTCGAGAGAGCGAGCTGAGACTCTGTGGGGGAGAGGTGGCCAGGTCCTGGGAAATTCCAGCTGTTTGGGGTTGTATTCTTCACACACACACACACACACACACACACACACACACACACACACACACACGGTGTTTTTAGCTTCTCTGCTGGGCTACTGACTTGCTGCCAGGGCAAAAAATCCAATCCTGTAGTGAAGCTCTCCCCACAGAGACGGCTGAGATCACACCCCAACCCCCTCCGGTCTGCTCGTCTGTGAGCTGCCTGCCGAGCTCTCACTGCCGCCTTAGCCTGTGCCCGATCTAAAACCGTCCCGCCCTTGAACAAAAACAGACCTTTCCTGGCGAATCTCAAGGATGTCTTCTCTTGGTAACTATTTGTGGGTTTTTTTTTCAGTTGGGCATTAATTCAGAGGCTTGTAATGAGATGGATTCTGAGAGAAAATGCGGAGCTTACACAGCTGGGTGCCTCCTCGCCGCCATCTTGGCCGGAAGTTCAAGAAGGCTGTTTTCTAAAGATCTGTCCCATCCTAGCTGAAATTCTACTTTAATTCTTTTAACAAAATTTCTTTGTTGTACTCACTCTAATTTCTGGGCTGAGGAGACTTTTCCACTCGATCAGGGTCACAGGCTTTTCCACTTAAATCAGGATCAGAAGCTTTTCCACTGAAATCAGGATCGGAGCTTTTCCACTGAAATCCACTGAAGGGCCTGTCAGTCCCTGTTCGGGCGCCAAAACTGGGTGACTAGCTCTGGAAGCAGTGAAGCAGTCTCCTTGTCTGCTAGGAGAGGGCACCGACGAGCTGGAAGGCAGCAACCTTTTCCCCATCTTGGCCCCCATAGCCATCACATCTCGTGTGCTCTCAAGGGGAGGCACTCTGTTTCTCCTCCTGGTTTCTCAATCTCAGATCTCAGGAAGGGCCAGGGAGCTCATGGTGAGCTGAGGGCATGAAACTAGCATCTGAAGTGAGGGTGTTGAGGTCTACAGTTGGGGTACCTAAATGAAATTCAGGTTTAGTTAAGGTCTAGCAGCAGGTTTGGGGTACAGGGAGTCAAAGGGAGCTCCCCTGCAACCCCCTTGGATTCGGCGTGAGGTTACGGCAGTAAATGAGGTCTAGGAGCGGCACGAGTCCCCAATAAAAGCATTTATTAGCCCGAGAGCTAGATTGATAAAAGAGGTTTATTATTGAGTTTAGAAGTAGGAGATAGGTGAAGGTAGAGATAAGGAGGGCACCGGACAGAGGGTCCAGTGGACAGAGGGTCCTCACATGGCCGGCATGTTGGGAATCTCTGCAAAGAGGGGTTCCCAGCGTGGCCCTTTTATAATAGGAGACTTAGCTCGAGGGGCTTTTGGGTGTAGCCCCAAAGTTGGCTCAGATCCGGATGGGGCTGGGACAGGTCCCGATCTTCTATTGGAATTCAAAGGGACCTGGATTTGTGAGTCAAAGGGCAATTACATTCACTAGAGGGGTTTGGGAATCAAAGATAGGAATCTTTCCCACATCTTTAGAAAGGCAGCCTGGCCCTGAAGAAGGTGGAAAAGATGGACCTATGGTAAACTGATATTTGCCTTCTGGCCCCAGCCTGAACCCTAAAGCACACATAACTGAGTGGCAAAAGTGACCACACAATAACACCCAAGCTGCAATCAGTTTCCTAACCCCAGGCTGAGGACAAAGTGTGACAAACTCCCGAGAATGAGCTCTGACTGCCCCCCACCAAAGTCTTGACCACCAACTTGGCTTTAAGTCAGTCCCCACCCTGTCACCCGACAGGCCACAAACTAAAACCTAACACTTAGTCTTGGCCTAGCTCCCAAGCCAGGGCTCCCGATTTAGCAGACCCAGGCCTCAGGTCCCTAAGCCAGTCTGAAATCTGCCCAGAATCGGCCACTGCAGGCCCAACAGGGTCCTGATGTGTGGGACAGGTCAGGTGCAAGACCCTCTTCCCAATGAACTAATCAGAGACATCATCCGGTACAAAGAGAAAGCATTTATTTAATCCCTGCAGGGAGAGGCCCAGACACACCTGGGAGCCATCCCAACTCGGCAAATTTACCCGGTCAGCTTCTGACTTGTCCAGGATTTCAAAGCAAAAGACTTCTCGTTGGATAGACTAATAGGATGGAACCATCCTTAAAGCAGAGGTCACCGATGTCGGCTGCCTCCCACAGGTCATGCTACTTCCTGCAACTTCCTGTGTCTCAGGGTTCAAAGTTCATCCCTCCAGAGATCCAATGACCTCTCCAGGGTCCCAGTTCTGGGAACAGGGATCATGTGACTCAACACTGAGAAATACTTCATCCCATCAGTCCCATTCACTGAGTAGGAAAATAGCCTGATGCCCAAGCTTGGAATACAAACCATAACCCAGTCTGAACCCAGGCTGGATCGGACCCCAGACTGGGCCAAGTCACTGCCCCAAGTGAGTCCTAACCTCAAGCCCAGCCAAAGCGAACCACAACGGTGGACCCAGGCCGAGTCCTAACTAAGTATCGAACCCTCCCTCTAACTACTCTAACCCATCTTAGGGTCGATTGAGCTCACCCTAAGCAGACTGGACCATAAACCCAGCTCCCGGGTAGGCTTGATGCTGGCGACAAATTGTCATTGAATCCTGGCCGTAAAATCAAACCTGATCCGTGTCTCAGTTAGTCCTAAGGCCCAGACTGGGCCTGATTTTATTCCAGACTCCTGTGTGAATGCAGCCGTGGACTGAACAAACCCCAACGTGGGTGCATGCTGATGCCCAAATATGGCCCCATTATAAATTCTAGCAGCAGCCGCAGACTGAGTAGAGTGATAAACATAACCACAGTAACAATGAAAACACTGTACACTCTCCTTTCTCCCTGGCATTGCTAGGGTGTGTGTGTGTGTGTGTGTGTGTGTGTGTGTGTGTGTGTGAGAGAGAGAGAGAGAGAGAGAGAGAGAGAGAGAGAACAGAGAGAGAACAGAGAGAGAGAGAGAGATACTTTTTCTTTCCCCTTCACTTCTTTGCTGCTTGCCAGACCTGCTCTGCTCCCTCTCATTGACCATTTCTAGGTGGCCTGGGGCAGATGGTGTAGAGGGCCAGGAGGTAAGAATCCATTCCAGGTCTTAAATCTTACCTTAACTTGGCTCACCAACATCTCTTTTCTATTATTAATAGCAGAGACATACTTGGTAATACTATAAATTTGAATTCTAGTGACTGAAACAAAATGCCAACACTACTCACCCGATTAGAGCTAAACTTTTGAACTTAGGACAGGGAAGAATGTCCACAAGGAGTCTAAAGGTGTTTGGGAGAAAGATACCTGAGACAATGGTCTCAGCTTTCCTCTGATGTGGATCTCAACTCTTTACATCTCTGTCTAAGTACCCAAGATCCGGGGCTTAAGGGGTTTAGTCATTTACATCATAGTAGATTTTGTTGGGCTGTAGGAATTTTAAAAGAGCATACTTTAAACCTATAAGCATTTAAGGTATATATATTTGTGATCCTGATCAATAAAAATTGAAGAGTTCCAACTGAATTCTTTTGCCTGCCCTCTTGATTATCACACCCTTCATCTCACTATAGGAGCTGGACTCCAACAAGATGGGGAGTATTCTCAGGCTTGGGCCCTAGAGATATGGGGGGTCACACATATACATGCGTGGGGTTCCCAAAGAGGTAGCTCTGTCTGTTAAGCTGGGTAGAAACAGCTAGACTGAAGTCAGGGAAACCTGAGTTTGAATCCAGCCTCCAACACTTATTAGCAAGTCCAATGGGGGTGACAGTACACATACCTCCCAAGGTGTTTGTGAGGATCAGAGCTAATGTGGGTAAGGTACTTTGCAAACTTCACAGCACTCTAGGAACACCAGCCAGGAATCGCTAACATTTCATTTACAGACACTAAGCTAAGGAACCTGAGGCTCAGCTTGGGGAAGTCACTGCCTGAAGGCCCCATGACTGGAAAGTTGCCAAGCTAGGATTCCAGTTTTAGGGTCACTACCTCTGAAAGCCTGTGATGTTTCTGCTTCGGTTCAAGAGAAGAAAGTCTGGAGGCACAAGGGGAGCAGAAGCCACAAGAGGCTGGGGAGGGCGGCAGCTGAGGCTATCGTGGGCATGTAACAGGTGGCAGCTGCCAGTGCTGTCAGTACACATCTCCTTTGTCCCTTTTGTCACTGATCCAGGAGGAGAGTGGGTCCCCAGGGCACATACAGCTAGCATGTGGCAATGGCCACGGGACCATTAGGGGTGGCAGACCTGCCATGGTGGATCTGGTAGGAGATTTAGCAGGTTCACTACCTACCACTAAGGTAATTCTGGGCTATTCTCAGCTCTTAGAAAGCTGCATGAGAATTCAGAGAGGGAGAGGACCCTAATAACTCAAAAAAGGGGTCCCCTTCCTTCTCTCCCCTTCTTCCCTGCCCCACCCACCAGCTAACATGTAAGACAGAAGTGGGGTGCAGTGCTAGGAACATTGGGTCTGGAGTCAAAGAAAGAGGATATCCCGGGCCTAGTTCTGCAGTTTTCTAGCACCACACCTTTGAAAGAGGCTGTTCTCTTTCTGGGCCTTCTACTGAGGATGGGGGTGGAGGAGGTATACTGAGGTTGTGAAGAGGAGGCTGGTTTAGAAGGGCTTTGTTATAGAACGGGCCTACGGATAAGCCAGATATAATTATGAAAATCCAAGCTTTCGTTGGTCTTTGCCTTCTTAATTAGCATCCCCATTGGGAGGAACCATAGGGCCATGTCCTAGTCTGAACTGGGAAATGAGCTGTAGCTTAAAGCTTAAAGCAAATGCCTCCAGTAAAGGAAATGGGTACTCACAGCCAGTCAGCTGGATGCCTAATCACCCTCTGTAGAAGCAGAAGAGGTTATCTTATGATTTCCATAACCAAATGAGCCATAATCACTCTCCTCTGGAACTCTGCAGCAACTATTACAAGGGCATGTTACATGACAAAGGCTGGGAGGCAACAAGGTCTGGTGGGAACAGAAGGCACCACACCTCCTAACATCATCCCCCATCTACATCCCTGAGACGTCATGAGGTTTTTATTTGTGATCAAACCAGGCATTCGTAATGCCTTGAATCTGTGCAGAGACTGAATATGAAGAGGAGATGGCTAGAATTGGTTGGTAAATACAAGAGGCATAAATGACCAAGGCTCTCAGAGATCTGAAATAATATACACAGACATCACCAAGATAAACAAAGCAAAGACGAGGTGACCTGGGGGAGAAGGCCTGAGCAACAGAGTGATGACATCAAGGAAGTTTTCATGTAGAGGAGGGCTTCTTCACTTTTTCCACTCATGACTCCTTTTTGCCTGGGAAATTTTTATGCAACTCCAGGTATAGGTGTAGAAAATAAAATCAAACATTTGCTGATAGAAAAAATCATAAAGAAGTTTATTTTAAAACAACTCTTTGATATACATCATTTCACCATTTATTAAAGATGAAAGAAAATTTGCATACTAATGAAATGGATGTGCTTGTTTATTTTTACATTAAGAATTAAATCTTGTAAGGTCAAACTGGGTTCATGATCTAGGCATAAAGAATGAGATTATAAATAAATTAGAAGAACATAGGCTAGAAAAGTTTACCTCTCAGACCTGTGGAGGAGGAAGCAATGTGTGACCAAAGAAGAACTAGAGATCATTACTGATCACAAAGCAGAAACTTTTGATTCTATCAAGTTAAAAAGTTTTTGTACAAACAAAACTGATGCAGACAAGATTAGAAGGGAAGCAAGAAACAGGGAAAACATTTTTACACTCAGAGGCTCTGATAAAGGCCTCATCTCCAAAATCTAGAAGAGAACTGATTCTAATTTATAAGCAATCGAGCCATTCTCCAATTGACAAATGGTCAAGGGATATGAACAGACGATTTTCAGATGAATAAATGGAAACTATTTCTAGCCATGTGAAAAGATGCTCCAATCATTACATACTTCAACAACAATACTATATGATGACCAGTTCTGATGGACCTGGCCATCCTCAGCAACGAGATCAACCAAATCATTTCCAATGGAGCAGGAATGAACTGAACCAGCTACGCCCAGAGAAAGAACTCTGGGAGATGACTAAAAACCATGACATTGAATTCCCAATCCCTCTATTTATGCACACCTGCATTTTTGATTTCCTTCACAAGCTAATTGTACACTATTTCAGAGTCTGATTCTTTTTGTACAGCAAAATAACGGTTTGGTCATGTATACTTATTGTGGATCTAATTTATATTTTAATATATTTAACATCTACTGGTCATCCTGCCATCTGGGGGAGGGGGTGGGGGGGTAAGAGGTGAAAAATTGGAACAAGAGGTTTGGCAATTGTTAATGCTGTAAAGTTACCCATACATATAACCTGTAAATAAAAGGCTATTAAATAAAAAAAAGAAAAAAAAGAAAAGATGCTCCAAATCATTATTGATCAGAGATATGCAAATTAAGACAACTCTGAGATACCACTACACACCTCTCAGATTGACTAGGATGACAGGAAAAGATAATGAGGACTGTTGGAGGGGATGTGGGAAAACTGGGACACTGATACATTGTTGGTGGGATCGTGAATGCATCCAACTATTCTGGAGAGCGATTTGGAACTATGCTCAAAAAGTTATCAAACCGTGCATACTCTTTGACCCTGTAGTGCTACTCCTGGGCTTATACCCCAGAGAGATCTTAAAGAAGGGAAAAGGGATCTGTATGTGCAAAACTGTTTGTGGCAGCCCTCTTTGTAGTGGCTAGAAACTGGAAATTGAATGGCTGCCCATCAATTGGAGAATGGCTGAATAAGCTATGGTATATGAATGTTATGGAATATTATTGTTCTGTAAGAAATGACCAGCAGGATGAATACAGAGAGGCTTGGAGAGAATTACATGAACTGATGCTAAGTGAAATGAGCAGAACCAGGAGATCATTATACACTTCAACAACAATACTACACAATGATCAATTCTGATGGACGTGGCCCTCTTCAACAATGAGAGGATTCAAATCGATTCCAATTGTTCAGTAATGAAGAGAACCAGCTAGACCCAGCGAAAGCACTCAGGGAAATGAGTGTGGACTACAACATAGCATCTCTACTCCTCCTGTTATTGTGCGCTTGCATTTTTGTTTTCCTTCTCAGGTTATTTTGACCTTATTTCTAAATCCAATTTTTCTTGTGCAGCAAGATAACTGTATAAATATGTATACATATATTGCATTTAAAGTCTATTTTAACATATTTACCATGCATTGGACTACCTTCCAGCTAGGGGAGAGGGTGGGGAGAAGGAGGGGAAAAGTTGCAACAGAAGGTTTTGCAAGGGTCAATGCTGAAAAATTACCCATGCGTATGTCTCATAAATAAAAAGCTATAATAAAATTTTTTTAAAAAAGAAAAGGGAATAAAAATGTATTAAGGGGAAAAACAAAGAATTAAATCTTGATGGAATAGCGATACCTTTTACTATTGCCAGATACTTCGCAACTCGCACATCCAGTTATATGAACTCACGGGGTCCCGACCCACAGTTTAACACACTTTGATATAGAAAATGGTGTTTGAGATGAATCTTAAAGAAAGGAGGGCTTCTAAGGCCCCCAGGGAGAAAAGAGGGCACAGCAGGCAGGGGGACCACCAAGGCAAAAAACACAGTGACGAGAGGAGTGTTATGTGTGAAAACCAACAAGATGGCCAATTTGGCTGAACTGCCAAGTCCATAAAGTGGAGTAATATGCAATAAGGCTTGGAAAGGTAAACTGGAGTCAAGTTGGGAAGAGAAGTTTGGATTTGATGCTAGAAGCCATAGGTATCCAGTAGAGTTTTGAATAGTGGGGTGACACAGTCAGGCTTGCACTTTAGTAGAATCCATTTGGTGGCTGTAGTGAAGAGGGCCTTGAAGCAAGGAGAACTTGAGGAAGGAGACAATGAAGGTTTTATGTAGAGAGTAGGGGAGGGATAAAAGAGGTGGAAGCAGAAGCAACAAGATTTGGCGACTGAGTCAGTATCCTGGGGGAGTGAAAGTGAGGAGGTGAGTATGATACTCAGCCTTAGGACTGCAGACTGAGTCTGGGAAGCAAGTGTCTAGGGAAAAAATAGGGAAGTTTGGAAGAAGAGTGGGTTGAGAGGGGGTGGGTGGAGCACGATGAGTTTTGTGTTGAAATCTTGTCTCTGTTTCAGAATTTCTGGATTTCACGACCATGCTTCATCTACAGGATCACCCTGGGCTCTGCCCACCTTGTAACCCCCAGCTATCCCTGCAGCCTCCTTTCCCTGGAAGACACTTCCATCAGGTTAGTTGCTTTTATCATCGGTGAGTTCCATGTAGAGCCTCCATTTTGTGGAGAGGCTCAGTCTTCGTTCTCTTTCTTGCTCAGTTCCCAACCTTCCAGAATTCCACACTATGTGCAATGGGTATCTTCATCCCCCTGCCCCCTCTTTTTTGAGCTCCCTTTTGCAGGCTGCCTTCATCCATTACAATGTAAACCCCGTGAGGGCAGGGATGATTTTCTTTTTACTTCCACTCGTATCCCCGGTGCTTGGCACAATCTCTGGAGCACGGCAAGTGCTTTGGGTCCTCCTTGAGTTTGATTCTCTTAAACCACCAAGAACTGAGCCAAAACTCTAGCATCACAACAAACAATAGAAAGGGATACACAAGGCCCACCCGGCTGGGAAAATGAGAGACATATCCGTTTGGGAAATCCCATCCCTGTCAGTGGCAGGTACATGCGCTGCCACTTTGGACAACATCTTTCATTCTAAAACTGCTTTTTCTAGAATAGCTCTGGAAAGAGAGATCTACATTTGCATCCCATGAAGCACTGGGGAGAAGTGTAGTCTTCTGATTGCAAGACCAGGAAGAGAATCAAAGCCTAAGCGGCTTTGATCATCCTTAAAGAGTGACTTGTTAGGATCCACTTCTAGGAGGTCCTAATTCTACCTGCATTTGGATGAGAAGGGCTCCAATTTTTCTGCCTGAAAGCAACATGTAGCAGGACCTGCAGGAAGCCGGGGTCATGGGAAGTCCTCCCTGTGCCTCACTTCCAACCTTCCTGCCAATGCTCATACACTAGATTTCCTCCCATGGCAAGAGCGAGGGAGTGGGGGCTCCAAATAGATCCAGAAAGACAAAGGGGCCTTGCCATCGGCCTCGCGGCTGCCACTTTAAGGCCGCCAAGTGCTTCTATCCACTTTGAAGCTGGCTTTGCTATACGAGCCGGCTCCCCTACTTGGAACACGAGCTCTTTATGAACAAAGGCAGCCTTTGTTATTATTTCTTGGTACACAGTAAGTGCCTACTCAGTGCTTCTTTCATCCCTCCATTCAACAAGAGATGACGAAACCAGACAGCTATCAAAGTTCTTCTCTCATCAGAAGCCTGGATCGTATCGCTAAGCACCATTTCTGAGGTACCACAGGGTACCTAGGTGGCTCAGAGTGCCAGGCCTGGAGTCAAGAAGATATGAATTGCAATTTGGCCTCAGATACTTACAAAGTGTATGACCCTGGGCAAGTCACTGAACCCAGTTTGCCTCAATTTCCTTATATATCCAATTGGTGGCTGGAGAAGGAAATAGCAAACCATTCCAGGATCTTTGCAAAGAAAATCCCAGATGGGGTCACAGAGAGTCATACGTAACTGAAAAAAAGGGAACGACAATTAAAAACTCAATGATTCCTGCATCATGAGAAACCAAGGAGGGCCCCAGTGCTCCGGGGCAGGGGAGACCTACCCCGGGATGAAATTGTGTGAGAAAATGGGCCAGACTCATACAGGATGGGGATTTGTATCACTGAAGGAACTCTTGAATTGAGGAGATAACAGAACCACTTCCTATTTTCTGTATGCTGTTGCCAGTGTCTTTTCCCTCTAAGTAGAAGTTTATAGATTAAATATGAAGTATGACCAAACAAGCCAAACAACCCTCTACTGAAGAGGGACCAGGAAGAGTGTGAGGGAGGTCTTGGAACTGCTGCACTGCAAAAACAGGTCCCCCAGAAGCTGTTTTGGAGCCATGTGCACTCCCACCCAGTAACACCCCCCCCTCCCCGCCTCGTGGAAAAAGGGATGGCACAGAACAGACTGAAATGGAGAAGTAGGGAAGTGGCAATTACGCCCTGACTTTGGAAAGCTAGCCTATCGTTATGTTGCATCACTTCTAGGAACACTGGTAACTGCTGGTGATGGTCCCACAATCTTATGAGAGATGATGAGCAATTTTGCCTGTATTTTTTCAAGATTTGAGGACTTATTGGCTCATTTCACTCTATTTGTTTGTTTGGGACACAGTGAAAAAAGCGACAGACTACCTTTTTGAAGCCTGCATGTCATTCCCTGTCACACTCCAGCTGGGGGTGGACCAAAATGACAAGGAGCCCAGATCTCTGGCTCACTAGCAAGGGTTGGGCAGCTGAAACCCCCACAGGGATCCTCATCTCCCACTTTGATTTCTTGCCTGCAATGCTCTTCAGAAGAAGAAGATCATGTGAGGAGCACCCGGGAGCATGGACACACAGAGAGGATGGGCAGGTTGTGCCACCTGACAACCAGAGCCCCATAACCATGGACCCATCCCCCGGCCCTTGACCACATTCTGTGGCCCTGTGCACGGGAGAGCTGTTTTTCACTGCAATACAACATACGCCCATATTTTTAAATGCAGAGAATAAGTTTCACTCGGAGAAGCACAGGAACGCTTTCACGAACCGATTCAGAGAGAAGCAAGAAAATAATCTGCACAGAAACTACGACAGTGTGGAAAGACAGAACCAAAAACATGAAGAACATACGATGTGGGGAAAAACTAGATACAGGCTACCAAGGTGGAGAATGGCTAGCAAAGGCAAAATGAGGCTGGATCCAGCAAGCATTGTGACCAAGTCAGGCCTGAGATCGATAAGAAAAGGCCAGACCCCATAGTGGGTTATTTATATAGTGGGTGATAATGGTCAGGGAACATGAGGAATGCTGCCAGGCTCAGCAGATCTGTAGTTATTGTGGGTGGGCTTTCTGTGTATGTGTGTGTGTCTCTTCTCTGTGTGTGTGTGTGTGTGTGTGTGTGTCTGTCTGTCTCTCTTTGTGTGTGTGTCCGTCTCTCTTTGTCTCTGTGTGTCTCTCTTTGTCCGTGTGTGTATGTGTGTCCATCTCTCTTTGTGTCTGTGTGCGTCTCTCTTTGTCTCTGTGTCTGTGTGTGTCTCTCTTTGTCCATGTGTGTGTGTGTGTCTGCCTCTTTGTCTCTGTCTGTGTGTCTGTCTCTCTTTGTCCATGTGTGTGTGTGTGTCTGTCTCTCTTTGTCTCTGTGTCTTTATCTCTCTGTGTGTGTCTGTCTCTCTTTGTCTCTGTGTCTGTGTGTCTGTCTCTCTTTGTCTCTGTGTCTGTATGTGCCTCTCTTTGTCTCTGGGTGTGTGTCTGTCTCTCTTTGTCTCTCTGCATGTGTCTCTGTCTCTCTCTGTGTCTCTGTGTGTGTGCGTGTGTCTCTGTCTCTGCCTCTGTGTCTCTTTTTGTCTCTCTCTGTCTGGCTGTGTGTGTGTGTGTGTGTCTCTGTCTGGAAATGAAGATGTCACTGCAGAGAGGAATGACCAGGGAACTGATTCAATGAGGGTCCCCGAGAAGACAAATGAGGGATTGCACTCACAGTTTGAGGACTGAGACTGACGTGACTCCTGCCCTGCGTGACCTGCCTACCACGCAGCAGGAAGACTGTAAAGGGGGTAGGAATGGGAGTGGCCCTTCACACTTGGTAAAGGAAGTGCAAGGAAGTTTGTACCATGTTGCTCCTTTAGCCACTGGCCCACTGAAGGAAGACTTTGGGAGCCCCTCTGAAGTCCTTTTAGAGAAAGTCAATCGTCTCTACAGAAGGAACACAAACATCATGGGAGTGGGAGTCAGACATCATCAGTAGCAATCCAGAGAACCAGCTATGGAGGAAGAACCTAGTTCCCGAGAGGGACCTACTCTTCACAGCTTCCCTTCATCCCTCTCCTCCATGCTTCTTTCTCCACTATGCTCCAGCAGCCTTCTTCCCCTGGAAAATCCCTTTGTCTCCCTTCCCATCGTGTCCCTTTGTCTGGTCCATTCTTCTCAGAGACTCCCCTAGAAGGAATGGCCCAGAACATTCCTCTGCAGGTTCTGCTTCTGTCTCTCTCGTCTGCTTTTTCCACTATCCCCCTTCCCTCCAAAGTATCCCCCACCCATCTCCCACTTGTCAGCTTCCTCTTATGTTCTCTTTCTCCATTAGAATGTCAGCTCCTTGAGGGCAGCCCGTCTTGTCCTAGTCTGGGCCCACGCATTAATGAATGCCTGTTGACTAAAAACCTTCCTTGGGCTTCGTTCAGAGTACAGAGGTAGATGGAGGGGATTCCCCTCCCACCCCCTGCCACAGTAGAAAACATGTCCCCCCAGCACCTAGTACGAAGCAGAGCCAGCGTATCGGGATGCGGGGTGGAATGATTTCGGGCTGGCAGCTGGCAGGTGAGGGGCAAGCCCCCGGGGAGGCCAGCCGAGTGACCCAGCCCGCAGAGGGCCCGCGTCCAGGGGGAGCAGCAGCAGTACAGGAGGAGGTGCGAAAGTCCGTGCAGACCCAGCACTGTCTTGGCCCCACACCCACATCCAAGTGGTCCACACTGTTGGCTGTTCTGCTCCCAACAAACATACCTAAGAAGCTCCCCTGGCCTCCTTTCCTCCATCCCTTCTGTGGATCATCTGGCCTCAGTCAGAAGCAGTGGGCAGCTGTAAGGAGCAGCTTCCCTTGCCGTGGAGGTATGCTATTAATCCATGCGATATGGCAGGCCCGTCCTTGGGGAAGGGTAGGCTTCAGGTCAAGGCTTCCCGCAAACAAGACAATCGGTGTAGACTCCAACAATCAGTTGGAATGTGTTTCCCATTTAAAACTAGAAAGCAGCCCCAGACCAGCAAGGCTCAAGATCTTGACCACGTCCTAATGTCAAAGCGAGGCCCAGGCCAATCTTGACAGCCAGAAATGATGGTGAAAAGGAAACGGTTAAAGCACCATCACTGTCCCCTCGACCACCATCCATCTCCCCTTGGATGCTGATGGGGACAGTTCAGACCCCTGAGCCCCCCGAGCCTTGGGAACAGCAGAACTCTCTGCAGAGACCTTTCCACATCTTCCCGGGAAGCTTCCTTGGCAGTGGCCCCGAGGACCCCGAACAGAAAGTTCTCCCCACCAAAGTCCGTGGCAGCGTTGCATGGTTCAACATCAGAAAGCGACATGGTGAAAAGCACCTTCCAGAAGAGGCACTGTTGTCACCTTCTGGGCTACTCCATCCCAAGGACCATGGGACTTTTTCGCTTGATTTACCACTGAAAAACTTTCCAGTGTCTTGCCTCCCCTGTGACAAGGTGAACTCCTTGATTGCAGGGCCCAATTTTTTTCCAGGCGGTTTCCTGTTCTTGGAATGTTCTTCTCCCTCTTGCATGGTAGAATGTCATCACTTGAAGGGGGTGACCTCATGTGGCATTCCACTCTGTACTTTCCTAATGCACCCCAAATGTATGTCTATTTCTTATAATCATCGATGCTTGTGTCCTAGCTCCCTACCAGGTGGCAGGTAAGGGAGAGAGGACTGTCTCCTCTGAAGAGTGCCTCCAGCCCCAGCCCCACGGCATAGCATAGGGCTGTGTGCCCAAGAGCTCCTTCGGGAGTCTTTGGTGAAGTGCCCAGGTCTGCACAGAACCCCCAAGTGGATGTCCCTGTGGGGCTGCAGGAATAACGATAGGGAATCAAACATACGACAGAAACATTTGTTTATTGGCCATGTTATTCTTAACAGCTGGCTGCATCAAAGGGCTTTAGGCTTCAGGGCCGAGGGTGGAGATGAGAGGGCCCGCTATTTCAATCCGACATCCTACTCTGGGGCCAAGCCGAACCATACTCTACTCGACCTGACCTCGAGCGTTTAATCTTTTCCAGATGGTCTCTGGGTCATCTGAAAGCCTGGGGAGGCTCTTGTGGATTTCCCCAATGAAGCTGAGAAAGTCCTAGAAGAAAAAGAGACAGGACACCAGTAACAAGAACAAGGACCATGAGGACTTCTAAGACAAAGATGAGGACATGGTCACTTCTCCTCCTCCAGTTCCTGGAGTACCAAACATTGATCAAACCTGCTGGGTCTTCCCTGTGAGCACCAGACGAGCCTTGGAGGGGGGGAGGTTTATCCCTACAAGGATGGCAATTGGTACAGAAGTTTTTGGCCACAGCCGTCATGAAGCACTGCAAGGAAGGGGCGGGGGGGGGGTGCCTTTCCATGCGGCTCCTGTGGGGCCAGACCCGGACATTCTAATTCCACAGAAGGCAAGTTCAGTGGATTTCTTGTTCTTTCTTCCACTGAAATTGTTAGCGTCTATACTGGTTTCCCGATTCTCCTGACTTCACTCTGCATCCATTCATGTACGTTTTGCATCGAGACTCTGAATTCTTCATACTCATTTGATGCAACACACTAGCATTCCATTAGTCTCCTACATGACACCCGGGTGACCTGTATAGCACAACCACAGGCATAGTCCCAGTTTCCATGTCTTTGTGACTCTACAGAGTGCTGCTCTGAGGAAAGTTTTGGTGTCCTGGGGCCTTCCTTCTGAGCACTGATCTGCTTTAGGTATGTGCCTAGCAGGGGAACCTCCAGGTCCAAGGGTATAGGTATTTCAGTCACTTTTTTCACATAGTTGCAAATTGCTTTCCAAAATGGTGGGATGGATTCATAGACTACCACAAACCCCATGAGTGTGCCAGGCTTTCTGCATCCTTCCAATGGGAACCTTTCCCAACTTTTGGCACCCAGTTTGCCGGGTAGGGAGAGCAACCTCAGGGCGGCTTTGGCTGGCATTTCTCTTGCTGTGAGGGATTTGGGGCAGCTGGCTTTAACAGTCTACAGTTCTTTAGACGACTGTCTATTCATACCCCATGACTACTCCCCTGCTGGGACATGGCTTCTGATCCTCCATATTTCTGTCAGTTGTCTCTATATTATGGATAGCAGCTACTGAGTGAGGAGATTTGATATCAGATTGTCATCTACTTGGATGCTTCCCTTATGCTCATTCACCGATTTTGTGTGTGCGAAAGCTTCTCAAACTCACATGCTCAGAATGATCTATTTTATCACTCTGTCCCACTCATGGGAATACCTTGACCCTTGCTATGCCACCTGTCAACAAACCGAATTAGCTCAGGGAGAATCACAGAATTCTGGGATGAACCCATGGAAGGCACCCCCATCTCCCAAAACTTGAGCCCTCGGCTGTATAAAGAAGAGATTAACTAGGAGCATCTCAGGGACCCAGAAGCACTACCCAATGATGACATATCATCGCCATCATCTTGATCAAAAGAAGAAGAAGAAACAGAAAAATAGTCTCTCTATAGCGCTTTAACATTTGCAAGTGCTTTATAGATATCATCTCAGGAGGTAGGCATGATTATCGTTTCCATTTTATAGATCAGGACTCTTAGGCAGGCAAAGGCTACGTGACTTACCCGGCATCACACGGCTAGTAGCTCGATTCAATTCGAGTCAATAAACATGTATTAAGCGCCTCCTATGTGCCAGGCACTGTGCTAAGTGCTGGGGACAGGAAAAGAAGCAAGAGATAGGCCCCTGCCCTCAAGGAGCTTACAGTTTGATGGGAGAGAGAACATGCACACAAATGGACAAACAGAAAGCTCAATAGGAAACCATTAAAAGAGGGAAAGCCCTAGAATTAAGAACGGTGGAAGCATTAATGCTTCCTGTAGAAGGGGAGACTTTAGTTGGGACTCAGAAGAAGCCACAGAGGTCAGGAGTTGGAACAGAGGAGGAAGAGTATTGTAGGTCTGAGAGGCAACCAGATAAAATGCCTAAAGCTGAGATGGAGGGTCTTTTTCCTGGGACAGCCAGGAGGCCAAGGCTACTGGATAGAAAACTATGTGCTGGGGAGTGAAATGAAAGAAGACTAGAAAGGAAGGAGGGGGCTGGGTGATAAAGGGCTTTGCATGCCAAAGAACATTTCCAAATATTCATGTAGGTACATGCATCATGTGCATCCTCAGATACACACACACACACACACACACACACACACACACACGGCCAGAGTTTAATAAGAAAAAGTATATATTAAGGTCAACAAGGAATCAGGGAGTAGTAGTAACAGGGAGAAGAGAAAGGCGACTCAAGAGGCAGAATAGCGTCCGGGATTGGTCAGAAGCAAAACACAACCTGACTCTGAAGGGAGGATCACAAACTGGAGAACAAAGAAAAGAGAGAAATTAGAAGGATCTATAACCAGGGACAGGTTGAGAGGAAGAGGAGGGACAGAAGCAGACTGCACCATGCATATAACTCATTAAGGTTCAGCACCTCCCCCTCCCCCACACCTTTGCTGTTAGTCTCTGTAAAGAAGAAGTGGGGTCAAAGAAAGGAAAAAGTATAAAAAGGATAGGGCAGAGAGAAATATACAATAAATAATCCATAGCACTGAATCAGAATGGGAAGAATTCACCTAGGAAATGGAGAAAGGTAGCAGAATGGCCTAAAACTTAGGATCCAAAGATATTTTAGAAACGAGAAACACACTTAAACAAATTCCGTCTGAGTTACCATAAGGGTCAGGAGCAAAAGGCTGAAAACTCAAAGGAGAGAATATCACAGCTGAAAGCAGCTCTTCTGCTGCCCTGAACTGACAAACACATAAGACTAGAGGTTGGGTGCTAAGGGGAAAAAATGATCCAAGGGATAAATCAGTACTGTATCTGCTTAATATAGGAAAGAAAGAAGACAAATGGCCAGCACAAAAATTAAAAAGAACAAGTCAGAACAAATGAAGGAAATCAGTGAAGATGATTTTTGTTCAACAAAATGCAAATGAAATTGACAATTGATTAAAATGGATTAATATCCACATATATCTAAAGGAGTCCAAGTGACGGAACGAGAAATGAAGACTTTACATAGCCCAATCTTTGAAAAAAAAAAAAAAACCAAAGAAGTCACAAATGAACTCTGAATGAAAAATAAATTTGACAACCAGATGGATTTATCAGTGACTTCTATCAAGCATGAAAAGAATAGTATGATTACAAAAATGAGAAGCTTTTATACATAAAAGAGTGGCAGTATTGCTTTGATTACTATTCTACTTCACAGGAAGAAGTGGAAAGGGAAGGAGATATATATAGTATCTGATATGGATGGGAATCTTCAGACTAGCAGGTTACCATGGCTGGGAGGATGGCAATATGTCCCAAGATTGCCAGGGTCTGGATAGGTGCAGTGGATGGTTTGGGGCCAGCTGGTTATAAAGAACTAAGAATAAAGCCAAAAAATCCTCTGGGAAAAAAATGAACACAACTAGGGTCTTGATACCTAAAGCAGAGAGAATCATAATCAGAAAAAGAAAACTATAGGCCAGTGTCCGTAGTGAATATCAATTTTCAAAATTTTAAAATAAAATATTAGCAAGCAGCATACAGCAATACATAAAAAAGCCAGCAGAGAGACTGAGAACTTAAAAGAAATGCAAAAAAGACTTGTAGGATCTTGTGATTTCTCTCACTTGGAAACTTGCTGTTTATCCAGCAGAAAGATAAACAAGAAGGAAATTACACAGGGAATATGGAGACTTTTGAGTGAGAATTTTAGACCACAGTTTTCAGACTCCAATGAGCCTAGAAGCACAAGTCTTAAAAATATCCTTTTTGTTTTCAGCAGGGGTCCTCAAACTTTTTAAATAGGGGGCCAGTTCACTGTCCCTCAGACCGTTGGAGGGCCGGACTAGAGTAAAAACAAAAACTTTGTTTTGTGGGCCTTTAAATAAAGAAACTTCCTAGCCCTGGGTGAGGGGGATAACCGTCCTCAGCTGCCGCATCTGGCCTGTGGGCCGTAGTTTGAGGACCCCTGGTTTTCGGTAATGTGACCAAAAAATGGTCACCAAAAATGCAAGTAGAAAGAATGTTTATGGGCTGAGACTTCAATGCTTATTAGAGGAAAATTAATACCTTAGACCATTTACATTAACACAAGAGGAAGAGAACACTAATGACTTAAGGGGCATGCAATGACTTGAGCAGCACAAGGTCAGGGAGGGAGGGCGAGCCTGGGAGTCAGGAACACCTCTGACTTGTGTGGCCTGTCACTGAAACTCTCAGGGACCCAAGGGACTGTCTGAGACTCCAAGTTACAGCTGAGTTCTTGATTGGCACTTGGATAAGGACTTACCAGGCTGAGTGTTCCCTATACTGATGAAATTGTAGCTGCTTATGACACATAAAATGTTTTAAAGGAATTGAGTACATAAGCAGCAAGTTAATATTCCCAGGGTTGGCTTAACCTCCAGGACCAAGCAGACTTGCAAATAATGTGTGCCAAACATTAAAAAAACCAGATCTCTATACGCCACCACGAAACTGTTTTCAAGAACAGAGGATGAAGGCACCAACCTCCATCTAGAGGATACAGAAAGAACCCCAAAGTAATATAACTTAATAAATACCGATGCATTAATACCAAACAGGTTAAGGACACAGCAACTACAGATGGGGTGTATGTTTGTTTGTTTTGCTTTTTATTGAGTTATGGCTAATAGGAAAATGCATTTTGCACGATTTCACATGTATGACTGATATCATCTTGTTTGCCTTCTCAATGGGTGGGGGAGGAGTGAGAGGGAGGGAGAAAGTCTGTGACACAATTTAAAAAGAAAAGAATATTCAAAATAAATCGCAAACTTTTCAAACACTAAAATGAGGAGGACGCTGCAGCTGCTTCTGCTAGCTATTCCTTCAGAATCTAGTGAGGACAGCTCTTTGACAGCTGTCAAACCCCAGAGAAATATGGGTTATTGCCAACCTGTGCCTAAGGGCCACTCACTTTGGTATGACGATACTTGTCCATTTTCTCTTTGAGCAGTGCTGACTCAAGGAAGGTCTTTTTCTGGCGCACAAAGGTCAGCTGGGAGAGTTCTCCTCTCTTCTTGGTACACTCTGGGCACTGGGAATAGTTGTGCTTTTTAACTGCTGACACCTTGAAATTAGAAATCGGAAGGAGAAATGACCGGATGCCATTAGCCCTAGTTTCTGTCGTCATCCAACTCCTTTCTGAAAGTAACGATCGATAACCCGTACGTGGACGCAGAAAGAGTAACGACAGCTGACATCTTTTTGGAGCCTAATGGGAAAAATGTACTTTTGCTACATTAATCCCCACCATTATCTTGTCAAGTGAGGAGAGTGGGTTTCCCTGTTTGACAAATGAACAAATTGAGGGGAACTGTATCAGCTGAGGTCACAGAGCTGGTTCAGAGGCAGAGATGAGACCCAAGCCTAGGTCCCTGGGGTTGAGAGAGAGGCAAATTGAAAGTATTTCCTCTGCTAATAAGAGCTAGCATTCACACAGCGTTCAAGAGTTTGCAAAAGCCTTCCCAGAGAGTAGCCCACGTTTTCCTTACAACAACATAGGCAGGTGGAGACTATCTCCCTCTCCCTCTACAGGTGAGGAGCCCAAGGCAGATAGAGGTAAAGTGACTTGCCAGGGTCACCCAGTTACTGAGTGTCCGGGCCTGGGTGCAAAATCAGGTCTTCCTGTCTCCAGGCCCAGCCCTCTATGTACTGGACCACCGGCTGCTCCAAAAAGGGAACTAGAGAGCTGCCAGCACACTGCACCTGCCATTCTTACACATACTGGCTACTGGCCTTTAATCCCTTTCAGGGGAATATGACATTGACCTCATCCAGCAGAGAGATGGGCAGTTGTCAAGGCAAGGTATATCTATCTTCCTTGCATGTGTAAGGGTCTCTAGAAAATTTTCATTAGTACCGCGGTCCCCGGAAACAGACAAGAGAATGACAAAATTTCCAAGTGGGAAAGGAGCTCCGAGTCTGTGGACTCTCAGCCCTTCCTGAACAAGACTTATCACAATCTAGGCCCCTTCTCTCTTTGCTGCTTTTTTACCTTACTCCCCATCTTGCAGTCTTTGATTCAGTGACCCTGCCCTTCTGGCTATTCCAACAAGACACTCCGTTTCGTGATGCCAGGCATCATTTCTGGCTATGCTCTACGCCTGGAATGCTCACCCTTCTCATCCCCGCCTCTCAGTTTCCTTCAAAATCCCACCTTTTGCAGGAAGCCTTTCCCAACCCCTCGTAATTCTAGTGCCTGCCCTCTGCTCAACATTTCTGATTCATCTTCTACCCGGCAATGTGTTTGCTTACTGTCTCTTCCAGTAGATTGTGAGCAGCGACTGCCTCTGGCCTCCCTTTAGTTTCCCAGGACTTAGTGCAGTGCCTGGCACATAGTAGGTGCTTAATCGATGTTTACTGGTCAACCAACTGACTAGATTCACCTCCGCATTCCAGCCCCTACTCCCCACTCCCAGGTTCCTTTGGGGTCCTAATTCTCTCATTTAATGTGTGAGCTACCCCTGCCAGCTTGGTCATCTACCCCTGCCGGTTGAGGAAAAAAGTCATTTGTGCCTTTAGCCAAAGCTTTCGGGAAAATGTTGGCCAGCACAGAGACAGCGGCAGACCCTGAGATCCTCTAAGAAAGACCTCAATCTGGGCTCCTAGCAAACCATTCATGGCTATGTCTTGCTGTCTGCTATTCAATCGGGTCCAGATCCACCCAACTGGACTGGCACCTAGCCAATACTTGCCCATTTCTTTCCCAAGAAAGCCTTTCTGAAGTAAATGCCTTACAACATTTGGATTCCAAGACAACAGGTAAACAGATGTTAGCATACGGCATACCCCGAACAGAAACAGAACAAAACTCCTTTCCAAGATCCTTTGGTTTACTTCCAGGCCTTAGTTCATTCAAAGATTTAGGCCCTCTAACACTATTCATACATGCTATGTTTTTCTCCACCTTCTCTATGATTCACTCTTGCTTCTTCCCCCCAAACAATGCTAGATAATAAGTGAGGTGGCTATGGATTCGCATTGTTCTCTATGGACCATATCCTCTCTTCTTTCTCTTCAGAATTGTCAAAATTGATCAAGAGCTTCCTAAAGGAGAGTTTTAGTCCTTACTATCTCACAAATCCACTCTGACTCCTTGGAAATGTACCCCACCCTTACCAAGTCTAGGGTGCATATCAGCCCTGACTTGGCACTGCCCTCCTCCCTCCCACAAATTCTAAGCTGGCTGGGTGTGGTGCCCATACTTGGAAATCCTGACTGGAGGCTGAAGCAAGTGAATCATTTGCGCTCAGGAGTCCTGAGCTGTGGTGCCCTAAGCTGATCAGGTGTCCAGACTAAGTCTGGCACTAACATGGTGAAGCCCCAAGAGCAAGGGGCCGGCAGGCTGCCTGAGGAGGGGCCCAGGTCAGAATTGGAATGGGTCAGAGCCCCAAGCAAGATCAGCAGTAGCATCGATCCAGAAAGGGGTCACCTTATTTCCAGTCCAGGTGAGACTCAGAGGCCAAAGTCTCAAAATCAAACAAACCAAAAAAGTCCCACTTTTAAGATGGGGAGGTCACTTCTTCCTATGGTTCCCATCATTCCCACCAACACACCCACTCACTACCCCAAGCAAAGTTACTGGAAAGAATCAGACTCGGAACAGAATTTCCCCTTGTTGGCTCTTTGGCCTTTGAAAACCTCTTTGTTGGTATCTTCTGCTTTCCTACAAACTTTGTTGCCAAAAAGTACGTTTCCCTCTCCTCCCCTCGCCCCCCCACAGAAGTGGCCCTTAGAACAAAGAAGAACAGGAGGGTTAACGGGCAGTGTGGCAAAACAACCCAGATTCACCTCCTGTGAGTCTGACTGGACCTGCCCAGTGTTCTCCCCACTGACACCTCCCCCCCCCCGACACACACACACATCGCCTAAGAGAAGGGAGAGACTGCATTATCTCAACTCTTCTGGGTCAAGCCAGAGCATCACAATTAGGCAGAGCTCACTCTGAGCTTTCTGGATGTGTCCTTTGATACTGCTTCGGGATTCCCGGTAACAATTCCTTTGCCAACCCCTTTGTCCTCACGATGACTACTAGCCCCCCTCCCCTCAGTGTTCTTCCAGGCTGTCGACGCTAATGTGGCTTCCCTTTCCTCCACTGAGCAAGAAGAGATCAGCCATTCCTTGGTGACTCCAAGCTTCCCCCCCCCCCAACTATGCTGGGGGCTGCCTTGCCTTGGGACTTCCTCATTCCCACCCCTCACCTCCATCTGCCTGGCTGTTTCCATGATTTGGTTTTCATCAAGCCCAATGTCACAGGATCTGGGAGGCTGGAGAAAAACGCGGGTCCCTTTCCGGATAAATACATCAGAAAGCTTTCCTTTCCTGAGGTGCTTCCAAGCTCCAGTTACTGTACCTGGCTGGGTGCGGCCCTCAGGTGTTGCTGAGAGATTCTGTTTATCAGCTGATGAGGAACAACACAGTTGTTCATCTCATCTGTCACTGGCTTTTCTGTAACCAATCCTTGCTGCTGCCTCTGATGGCCACTGCCATTCGCCACCCGAGAGTTCAGCTGACGACGAATCAGGTTTATCTTAATGGCACAAAAAGCCTGCATGGCATCCCGTTCACTCTTAGATGCTTCTGTGACATCTGTCAACAACACATACCCAAAAGAAAAATGTCAGCTACAAGATCAGGTTCAGGAGGTTCACTTATTTTCTATCTCCAGCAGCTTCTGCTTTTATCACTTAGGAAGGAAAAGAAGAGAAAACAATAGATTTCCTAGAGTGATGGGTAGAGCACACCAGAAGGGAAAGCATCATAACATGGCAGAAGAGACCTGGATACCCAGGTTTTAGAGGACCTGGGTTCAAATCCTAACTCTACCACCTCCCGGTGGGGGAAAGGGGGGAGAGAGAGAGAAAGAGAAGGAGGGGTGGTCAAGGAGCACTTCATTCTCTGGGCTTCGGTTCCCTCTTCTTCAGAATAAAGTGCCCGAGTCACATGGTGGCTCACATGTCTATTCAACTCTGCCGGGAAGTGCCACAAAATGCCACAGAATCACATTAGGGCACTATCCTGATCTGACAGCCTTGGTCTCACCGGAATCAAGATCTTCTCAGTCTTTTTGGAATAATCCTTGTCTTGCCCATTCGTTCAAATGCCAGACTAAGATTACACAACACATCTGCCTCATTGGAGGTGATCAAGCTAAGAGTAGGAAGAACTTCTGAGTAATCCAACTCTGCCTGCACTGGAAGGGGAATCCTTAGAAGGAGCTTAGGTCAAACAGGGAATGGCTGGTTTGGGGAAGACATATCTCTGAGGCCGCTGACGTGACCCTTGTTCCACTCAAGAGAATAAAAGATCCCTACACCTCAGTTCTGCACATCGCTTGGCCTTGCGCTTAGCATGCTGTCTTCTGCTTCACGATAATTATAAACAGTGAGGAGATGTTGGTTGGGGAAGAAGACATTTCAATTAGGGGGAGAACCATGGCTCACTGGATCTCCCTCCAAGCAGGAATGATTGTAAAAATCAACCAACTGTCTCTGATAGACATCATCTAGAAAACCACGGTACGGTTGGTGTTTCTCTTCCATGGGAAAGAATCCCATGGATCTCTCCCAGAAGTCATCTAGTTCCACCCCTCCTCTCTCTCTCCGAGAAGTGCAAACTTTCTCTATACAGTTCCCAGCAAAAATCCACCTCTACTTCCAAAAAGCCAGTCAAGGAAAGCTCCTTCAGTTCTAAGGCCTACCTAAGGCTACTCTCACGTTTTAAAACAAGAATGTTAAAGAAATTGGAGTTAATTGATGCTCACAGTCATGTTCCTTTGTCTCTCTGAGTTCCTTGTAGCTGCCCTATGTTATGGTCTGGTAGAGCTCGTCTGGCAGAGCTTTCCCAGACATTCCTCCATCAGTGGGCACAGGTCATCAGCCTACTCGGTTACCACAAAAGTACTGCTGGGAATAGTCTGGGGTGAATACAGGACTTTTACTTTGGGCTTTGACTTTTATGGCACATACATCCAAGTCTAAAAGGATATGGAATCACCCCTCTATCTCTATTGATATTTATGTTTCTACACCATTGGCTAGACTTAGGGGAAGAAAAGGGCAGCAGAAAGGCCCAAATTTTACTCTTTGTCCATTCCTTGTGCCAAAGGGTGGAGGCCTTCGAGTCTCTGAGATTGAAGGGCTTTAGAGAAGAAAAGGATGTCAGACATCAGCTGGCAGATGGATAGTTTTAAGGAGAAGGAATCTGATACCATTGCACGCAGAATTCCTGACTCCTCTCCACTGATACCCTGCTGCCTTTCCCCTGTTCTCTCATACATTTCCCATGTACTTAAACCTACTAATGGACAGGGGCTCTTCCATACATACTGACGCTGGCCTTCCTGGCTGCTCCACCACCAAGACCCTCCATCTTTCACTGCTGGTCATTATCTCTGCCTGTCTCCTAGCCCTAGAATGCATTGCATCATTCATTCAACTCTCCTCAAAAAATACCAACATCTTCAAGAATCCTTTCCCAACCCTTCTTAATTCTAGGGCCATCCCCCTCTTAATTATTTCCTAGTCAGTTAGCCTGTATGTTTGATGTATGCATGTCTGAACTGCAAAGTCCTTCAAGGCAGGGATGGAGTTTTGGGGACTCTGTGTATGCCTGTGGCTTAACAGAATGCTTGGCACACAGGTGGTGCCCAAGAAATGTAGACTGACTATAATAAACCAAGAGGGAAATGCAATCTGGGGCACAATAAGGGAAAAGAATGAAACCAGATATCTTCATGCAAAAGAGGAGCAGAAAAATAATATTTCTGGTGGCCAATATAACTAAAATCTAGGAGAAAGAATCCATAAGAATGTAGATGAAGAAGGCCATGCAGAGGTCCATGAGAATGGCATCAAGAACTGGGCCATTTTTAAGCTCATCTAGCAGAAAGGTAATGAAATTCAAAGCATCTTGAAAAATAAAGGCATGGCAATGGCTTTGCTTGCTAGCAAAGGGACGCTAGCAGGGACGGAGGCACGCACACACTGATAAGAGGAAGACAACCCACAGAAAGAACCCTGGATTCCAAGGCTGGAGACATGCTTTAGCTACCTAGTATCGACGTGACCATAAGCTGATCACAGAGCTTCTCAGGGCTCAGTTTCCTCCGCTGGAGAACAAGAGGATTGGATCAGATGTTTCTTTGAGCTCTAAAATGTCAAAGTTTGTCCACAATGAGGAAATGTCTGATACTTCTGGGCTCTTCCTTAAAGTTCACTCTGCAATACCTGGGCATTCATTACCTTCACTGTCACAGGACTTGCCCTGTGGTTCCAAATGTAAACCATGAGCATTTTTAAGGCTCACACAAGCAAACGCTGCTTTTCCTTTCTGAGAAGCGCACTGTTATTTCCAGTCACATTGGAAGTGGGGCTGATGGCATCATTTCATGTGTAAAGAGCAGGGGATGCCGTCTAAGGAGCATATATACTTAACATCGCCTACAGTCAGAAAGCTAGGATCGAGGAAAGACAATTACCGGAAGTGGGTTTTCCTTTGCTGGAAGCAAGTGGCCTTATTGTCTTGGAAAGTGAATGGAGCAAAGCTATTCGTTTCAAAATTAAATCTATGGTTCTGTCATGCACGGCAGGAAGGAGCATATCTGCCATTTACCCAGAACAAAACAGATGGAGAAAATGAGCCACCCTGTGACAAGGGGTGGTTTCCATATACTCCCCAATCATATGCCTCACTCAACTAAAGAGACCTAATCTTGAGTCAAACTGGTACAAAACACAAGCACAAGGTCAAGAACACTTGGGGTGGGGGAGGGGCTGGGGACTCGGATGGTAACAAAGATGGTTTCCAAGTCGCCTGAAGCAGGTGTCCCTGGGCCACAAACGGAAGCCTGGGGTACGAGGAACACTGGCTAATATTTGCATCAGGGTACCCTCCCCACAGCTCAATTATGCATTTGAGCCAGGACTGGAACCCACATCTCCTGGGCTTGAGCACCAGGCCTCTTTCCACTTCATCACACTGCTGCCAATAAGAGAACCCAAGGCCTCAGTCTCCAAATACAGTTCTATCCGAACCTGAGACGAGTGCCAGTACCGGCGGTACTGCAGGGCAGAGATAGGAACGTGGGAAGGCCTGGCTAGGTTCGAGTCCTGAGTCTGAAGAGCTGGGGGGGTGGGTGGTCAGAGGGGGTGGAATTCAGAAACAAGTCACCCATCCTCCACACTCCACAAAGCAGTAGAGTCAGGCCTCCTGGCCCTGCTCCTCACCACCCGCTCCCTGGGTCCTTTGCTATTTGCCAAAGCAAGGGAGGGGCCAGGATGATGCTACTATCTGATCCATCCTCTGAAGGGATGAATCACGATGACAACAAACCCTCCACTTGTGCAGGGAAAAAAAAAAAAAACATCTGCCCAGTGCCTCTATACGCTTTCCTGGAGCATTTTCTCTGGTTCTGCCTTACCTGAAAGTACAAGAAGGCCAAAACCTCAGCATTTTGTCCCAGCAAAGAAGAAGATGCATGGCAGCCTCTTCTCCACCTTCCTTCTGCTTGAGAAATTGTCTCAGGCTGGCTGACGTTTCTATAACGTTTGGAGGTTTACAAAAGGCTTGTTTCACAGCAGCCCTGGAAAGGTAGACAGTGCAAGCATGATCTCTGTCTTACAGAGAAGGAAACTGAGGCTCAGAAAGCCTAGGCACCTTGCCCAGGCTCACACAGCTATGGACAAAGCAGTCAGAGGAGGAGGTGGTTACTGTTAAGTCAAGGCCAGGCTTACCTGTGTGGGATGTGGGGCCTGCCAGGGGCTGTCCTTTGGGACTGTCTTTGGCCTTGAGATGCTGGATCCACCTTTGACTCAGTTTCTCCTGTAGAGCAGCAGAGTCCGATGGCTCATCTAAATTACAACAGGGAGATGTCAGCTGACTGTGGTAGAGGGCTAGCTACCAAAGGCTACACAACAAGGAGGCTCTTGTCACCACAGTCTTTGAGGCCGTCACTGGTTCAACCTCAGGAACCCATCATAGGGTATTGTCATTACTTGGATGAAGCTAGCTGAGAACCTGATCGATCCTCTCTGGGCGGCCTCCCCTAGTGGAGCTTCCCAAAGGCAGGGACTGGTTGGCTTTACTATGTGCATTTTCTACAGTGAGATGCACATGGGAAGAACCTGAAAAAGGCTTTCTGGTTCATTCTTTTTTTTTTTTTTTTTTAATTTAATAGCCTTTTATTTACAGGTTATGTGTATGGGTAACTTTACAGCATTAACAATTGCCAAACCTCTTGTTCCAATTTTTCACCTCTTACCCCCCACCCCCTCCCCCAGATGGCAGGATGATCTGGTCCATTCTTTATGGCCATGGTAGGAATCTCCAATAACTGAGTTGGAAGGATTATAAAAGTCTAAAGGAGAGACACTCGGGGGTTGGGGTTATGACCTGCCTTCCTAGGAGGATCCCATGCAGGGTGCTATGTCCTCTAAGGTCACATTTGACTTCCTGAGGACATTCTACCCAGTGGTGAACCCAAATCAATACACTAGATCCCAGAACACTAAACCGCTCTTTAGTCCCCTATTTGAGACATCAGAAAAATCAACACAAACAGCAGTATGTAGGAGGGCTTCCTTTGTGACTACAGTGAAAGGAACAGGCTCCCACAGAACCCCTAAATTGGAAAGTACCTCAAGAGACCAACTACTTGAACTGAGAAAGAAGCCGGCACCACTCAGGAGAGGCAGCAAAAAGCCAGAGGCTCAAAATGGCAAATGTTAGAAAGGGCCAACGGGTGGGTTTTCTTTGCTGAACTGTACTTCTCTGTTACCAGGGAAGATGCTATTGAGGTTGGGGAGATGTCACTGGGAAGTGACGGCAAGGGGAAAAAAATCCATTATCGTTTTTCAGAAACTTTGAGAAATTTTGAGAAAAGATGTTCTCTCATGCCAGCGTCATCCTCCAGGCTACAGAGTGTACCCAAGTCACCCTGTCCAAAGAGCTGAAGGATGCTTGCCCTGTTAACCTCTTTTAGGGATCAGAGCCCTTGCAAGCCAATCGTTTCTTTCCCCAGTTGCCATCTGAACCTGTTTCTGCTTGGTCTATTTCCTAAGGAGATGCAGAAATGGTTAGCTTCTTTGCTCACGCAACCCTGAATTTTCTTGAAGTCCACCCACTATCAGTCCATGCCTCGTCATTCTTTCCCCCTCACTGTCACACTGCAGAACTGTCCTGACAGACAAATCTCAATGACTGGTGCCAGTGGAGAGAATGGCCTGTGGAAATGGATCATCCCAAATAGAAAATTATCCCAAATCAGTACTAGCTGGCCTTGGAATGAGCCCCATTGTTTTCCTGGAGCAGATGTGTTTTTTGGATTACCTTCATTGCACAGAAATCTTCAACGTGGCCTGCATTCCCTGATCTAGAAGAAGAGAGTGTGGTATCACAGAAAGAGGACCAGATTTCAAATCAACAGATGTGGATTCAAATCCGATTCTTCTCAATATTCCTCATGTGACCTCTTACAAGTCACTTCCCCTCCGTGGGTCTCAAATGACTCATCTGTCAGTCCAAGGTTGGCCACAACATTGAGGTCCCTTTTACTTCTCAATCCCAGGTAGGTCCCTAATGCATGTACAACTCACAGACAGGATCTGCTGTCAGGAAGAGAGTGAAACCAAGATAGAAAGGGAATAGAAAGAAGGATAAAGAACTTGGCTGCATGGCAAGGGGAGGTGAGGAGGAAGGTAGATATCCATCCTGAGGAGCTGCTGAAGTAACTCCTTCTGGCTTCCCAGTGGCCTTCCCTACCCTTCACTATATTTTCTTCAGAAGAGCTGGGCCCTCTTCAGCAACACACCTGGTGTGGACCTTTTATCTCTACTTGGCCCGTGTCCTCTGAGGAGCTACACGTCTCATTTGTGGGGGGGCCATGTCAGGGGTTGCTTCTGTTGAGGTCTGCATGTTGTTGATGTCCATGGTGAACCTGTCAGCGGCAGTGGGGCTGGCCTCACTCTACTAGAGAAAAATGGGCAAAGGTGGGAGGTGGGAGGAAGTGCAACCCTGAGTTTGTGGCCAAAAGAATTGACTTAGCACTGTGCCTGGCATGTAGGAGATGCTTAATAAATATTTGCCAATTGATGGACTGACTCACAACCCTTTCCTGGCCCCTCCCAGTGGGATTTCTTTACCTTCATCCTTGGAGCTTGGTATCAGCCGCTTGCTCACAGAATGGCTCCCAGAGGCACTGAACTCAGTCTGATATTCATCAGGAGACACCAAAGAGCCACAGGGTTTCCGCTCAGTCAGGTGACATTTTTCATCTTCTACCACCACCATCTCCTCCTCTCCTTCCTTCTCTGTGAAGGACTCAGCGGTCTCACTGGAATAATTAGAAGGAACACTGCTACCCTCCACTTGTGACTGATGAGAATCATCTCTGGGCATCTTGGTGAGGCTCCACTGGGGACCACATAAGGCATTGCTGCAAGAACAAAAAGAAGCTCTTTGCTCTCTGCTCCCTGCCCTACTTTGCCCACTCCCTTGGCATGACTAAGGAAAGAGAAGCATCACAGAACCAGCATGGCTTATGTGGCTAGCAGAGAGGGACAAACACTGGAAACAACAAACGAGAGCTTCCCCAGCCACGTCTCATTGGAAGGCACATCTCTTTGGCATCTGCCTGAAACGGACATGCAAATTAGCTCACAAGAATATGAAAGACTTTGTGAGAATTGAGTCTCTGCCGCTTAAGACTCTAGAGACATTTGTGAAAAAATATGGGAATGTTCATTTTTCTCTTAAAGTGAATTGGGAACAGTTAAGGTTGGAGTTAGGGTTAGGAAGCAAAGTAGCCTCATGAGATAAACAACTCCTAGATTTGTTTCCCTGAATCACAAAATCGAGGCTTAGTTTTCTAGTAGGTTCCCTGGGGCTTACAGCTAAATGACACCCACCTGCCCAACAAGAAGGGTAAGGAGGGCAAGAGGAAGGAGTATTTAAAGAAAGAGGAGGGTCATTTATTAGGTAATTAGGTCCATTCAATTTCAGTAGATGAACTCCACTTCTTTGAAGGTGAACCTCATCTTGCATCACAGGTCTTAAAGCATCAATGGTCTGGGGCTAGTGGGCCAGCAGAAATTGGGGAAAGATATAGCTACTACAATATTTATTTCAGAAACCTTGAAAAAGGGATTAAAATGGGCACATAAGTTGGCTGCATCTCCAGGACCTAATGGAAGCTTAGAGATGAGGCTACAAATTCAGGTTTCTATTCTGAAAGTTACTTATGTGGGAACTCATAGTGCTTCCCACAGGCTAAATCTTGTCCCAAGGACAGCAGTGCTTGAGCCTCCTCAAGTTGAAACAGTGTTTTATGTACATTCTCTCAGTGGCTCCTCACACCATCCCTGTAGTACCATCCCTCCCACAAAACAGGTTCCCTGATGTCATTGCTCATGATCATACAGCTACAAAGTCTCACAAGCAGCATTTGAACTTGGGTTTCTCAAGCATAGAGTTCAGCCCTATTACTCCCATACCACATTGCCTCCTCTCCTTACTAGATGTGAAAATGTGAATTCCCCAGAACGCTCAATAGCAACTTGTCCCATTCCTTTAGTTTTCTGGGCTGAAGGTGAACCAGGAAAGTGTTTCTGTTTCAACTCTTGGGGAAAAAGTCTTCTCAACAAAATAGAAACAGTTCCCATTCCTATCTTAGTTGGGACAATTATGATCTACAATGTGAAACTGTCTTTTGATAACACAGAATGTTGCCGGAACACAAGGTCATCCTTCTGAGCAATGCTCCCCATGCTCTATGTGGGGAGGGGGATGCAAAGTGGACACCAGATCACCCCCTGTCAGCTCTTCCTGGGGGATGCCCTTTTTTTCTTTACTTGGCCCTCATCTCAGCTCCTCTGCCTCACGTCCCATATGATAAAACATCATCTAGTTATCCCTCTCCTTGTCCTGAAATGGGCAGAAGGGAACAAAAATATTGAACAGTTGGAATGGATACTAGAAAAGACCTCAAAGACGAGGGATTCTCTTTTTTAATCTTTTTTCCCCACTTGATAATATTTTATTTTTTCCAATTACATGTAAAGATAGTTTTCAACATTTATTTTGCTAAGATTTTGCACTCCAAATTTGTTCTTCCTCTCTCTCACTTCCCTACCCCCTCCCAATTCAGCAAGCGTGAATTTACATGTAAAATCATTTTAAACATATTTCCATGTGAGTCATGTAGTGAAGGAAAAATCAGAACAAAAGGGACTCACTACGAGGAAGAGGAAAAAAGTGAAAATGGTATGGTTCAATCTACATTCAATCTCCATAGTTCTTTCTCTGGATGGCACTTTCCATCCCAAGTCTAGCAGAATTTTCTTGGATCACCCTGTTATTGAGAAGAGCTAAGTCAATCATCACACTATCTTGCTGTCACTCTATAAAATGTTTTCCTAGCTCTGCTCACCTCGTACAGCTGATGCTGTTCATGTAAGTCTCTGCAGGCTTTTCTGAAAGCACCTTGCTGATTATTTCTTTTCTTTTCTTTTCTTTTTTTTAATTAAAGCTTTTTATCTTTCAATACATATGCATGGACAATTCTTTAACATTGCCCCTTGCAAATTCCCAATTTTGTGTTCCAATTTTCCCTCCCTTCCCCCACACCCTCCCCTAGATGGCAAGTAGTCCAATATATGTTAAATATGGTCCATACAATTATTGTGCTGCACAAGTAAAATCAAATCACACCAGTCGAAAAGAAGAAGAAGAAGGAGGAGGAGGAGGACGAAGAGGAGGAGGAAGAGGAGGAGGAGGAGAGGAAGAAGAAGGAGAAGAAGGAGAAGAAGAAGAAGAGGAAGGAGAGGAAGAAGAAGAAGAAGAAGAAGAAGAAGAAGAAGAAGAAGAAGAAGAAGAAGAAGAAGAAGAGGAAGAGGAAGGAGAGGAAGAAGAAGAAAGAAGAAGAAGAAGAGGAAGGAGAGGAAGAAGAAGAGGAAGAGGGAGGAGAGGAAGAAGAAGAAGAAAAAAGAGAGGAAGGAAAAGAAGAAGAAGAAGAAGAAGAGGAAGAAAAGGAAGAAGAAGAAGAAGAAGAAGAAGAAGAAGAAGAAGAAGAAGAAGAAGATGCAAGCAAGCAACAACGAAAAGAGTGAAAATGCTATGTTGTGAATCACACTCAGTTCCCACAGTCCTCTCTCTAGGTATAGATTGGAACTGGTTTGAATCATCTCATTGCTGAAGAGAGCCATGTCCATCAGAATTGCTGATCATTTCTTATAGAACAATAATATTCCATTACATTCACATATCATAACTTGTTCAGCCATTCCCCCACTGATGGCCATTCCCTCAGTTTCCAGTTCCTTGCCACTAAAAAAGGGCTGCAAGAAACATTTTTGCACATGTGGGAGCTTTTCCCTTTGATGATCTCTTTGGAATATAGTGGCACTGCTGGATCACCAGCAGACCAGGGATTCTGAACCCGGGATGCACAGACCTCATCCTCCAGAGTCCATCAATGGTTTTCAGGGGCTCTGTGAACTCGCTTAGGGCAGGAAACAAATGACATGTTCCTTTTCAGTAACTTCTACATGATCTTGAGCATCTCCTTCAACCAGGGATGAAGGCAACAAACTGGATTCAGAAAAGGGGTCCATCAGCTTCCCCAGACTGACTGACAAAGGGGTTCATGACCCCCAAATTGTGGGGGGCCCTTTCTCTACAGTCCAAGCAGCTCCATGTCACCTAGGAGACCTCCGAGAGCTTTGTTTAGGACTTCAGACCTAGTGCAGAGCCAGGACCAACCCCGGGCCCTGCCTTCAGCCACCTCCCCCTTTGTCTCCTGCTCCTCCTCCTCCTCCTCCTCTCTTCTCCTACTACCCCCACTCTACTCCAAGTTTGGTGTCAGTTTATTGAGTTCTCTGAACCATCAAATGATTCTTCCAAGTTGTTGCCAAGCTTTCTTTCCATTATCAATGTTAGGGCACGAAAGGGCCAAACAGTTGGTACGTGACACAGTATGTTCATTTCCCTTCTCTCAGGTGACCAAAATATCAGCTCTCTCACCAACTACTTGAGTTGGAAGTCCCTTTTTGGCCTCAGGAGACAGCAGGTAGAAGAGCTCTTGGAGATCACCCAGTCCCACTTCCTGGCACTGCACAAGGAGAAAGGAGGGCCCCTGCCTAAGGACTGGTGCCTAAGGACCAGAAGGGTCTTGGGAGTAGAACCCAGGGTTCCCAGGCCCTTTCCACCACCTCTGGGCAAAACAGCACCTGCAGTCAAATTCAAGGTGAACTAAGGAGGGAATGCCCATCAGTTGGTCAATGAAGGGCTCAAAAAGATCGAGTGCTACTCTGCTATAAGGAATGATGATTTTAGAAACAATGTGGAAACACTTGCAGGAAATAACGAAGGGCGAAATGAGCAGAACCAAGAGAAAGTTGTACACAGCAACAGCAGGATCGTTTGAACAACTTTGAGCCACCAAGTCATTCTGATGTTTATAAATATCCAAATTAATTACGGGCCTATGAAGCAAGAAGCTGTCTGCATCCAGGGAAAGAACTGACACACAGAGAGACAGAGAGATAGAGGGATGGACAGATGTCTAATGGTGGCCACGGGAGGGGAGAGAAAGTTAGGTGATAACTTTTAAAGGGAACTTGGTACAATCTAGATCTGCAGGGTCAGGAGCAATCCTCTTACTTTCAATTTCTCTTTGTTATGGAAATGCTTGTTTTCTTTCTTAAGTTCAGAACAACAACAACAACAAAGATGTGGAGAGCCTACCCCCAGTATGCAAACCCTCTCAGTGGGATAGTGGAGCCAAAGGGACCCTCATTCCCAGCCCCCTCCTGGCTCCCCACCCAGGCCCCTAGGACACCAAGAAGGACACACAAACCAACAGAGGCAAGTCCTGGTCTCCAAAGGTTTATTCCTGTGGGGTATGGGTGAGGATGGGAGGGAGGGAGGTAAAAGGGGAGGCTGAAAGGAGACATGGGAGAGGGGAAGAGAGAGACTGGGAGAGGGTGGGAAGGGGGGATAGGGGAAGAGAGGAGCTAAAGGGACAAAGCGGGAGGGGAGAGAAGGCTTGCAGCTGTTGCTTTCCTTCATGATGTGTCCTCCGAAATACCTAGTTGGGTGCAGCTGTTCCCAGGAGGGGTCTCTCTCTGCCTCCCCAGTAAGTCTAGGGGACTGGTAGGGGACACCGGGATCATGGTCCCGGGACTGGAATAATTTCTCCCCTGCTCCCCCACCCCCACCCCCTGTACACTTTAGAAAACTGAGGTCCGGAGGGAGAAAGGTCCAGTTCGGGCCACACCGAGCAGTCCCGGAGATCGGGGGGGGAGTCCCCTCATGCAGTCACCGGAAGTCACCGGAAGTCACTGGGCCCGGAGCTTTGGGGTTTGGGGGGGGAGTAACTGAGGGGGCCCGGAACTGCATGGAGAGGCCCCCAATCCAGAAGCCTGGCCGCCGGGGTCTTTTTCGGGGGTTTCCCAAAGAGAGGACCAGAGCCAGAGGGGCGGGGTCGTCCCGGGGTGTGAAGAGAGGGGGGGGAAACAAGGCCTACCGAAATCAGGTACCGGGGGTGAGTGGGGGGGAACGCTTCTTCCTCCCGTCTGGGCAGCAGCGCCACAGCCTCTTCCTAACCTTCGTTTTCCCGGCAACTGGGAGGCCCCGCCCCCTCCCGAGGCACCGGCCAGAGAGGGCGGGGCTTTTCCTCGCGACGGGGGCGTGGCCCTAAGGGACGAAGGCTAGGTTTAGCCGGCCCTGGGGGCGGGGACTACGGGAGAATGGGGGTGGGGCCCAGGAGAGCGCGGTTAGGCTTCTGAGGGAGGGGCTTATCGGAGGATGTCAGCGGGGGTCGTGGCTGGCAGGGAGGACCAAGTGAAGGAGCTGGGGCCAGCCCTACCCAGCCGTGAGGTCTGGGCTGAAAGCCGTCCTACCAGGCTCTGAGCCTGCTCTTCTGTCACTCCCTCCCTCCTTCGTTCCTTTCTTAGTTCCTTCCTTCCTTCCCTCCCTCCGTTCGTTTGTTCGTTCGTTCGTTAGTCCCTTCCTTCCTCCCTCCCTCCCTTCCTTATTTCTTTCCTTCCTTCTATCCTTCTTCCCCTTCCTTCCTCCCTCCCTCCCTCCCTCCCTTTCTGGAGCTCAGAATGATGAGTGATCACCATTTAATAAAAAAGCTGGAGAGATCTCTAGGAGCAAAACGAAAGTTTATTGTATGTTCTCCCGAGAAGCCAGCGTCCCTGCAGTCCAACAAGCAATGGAAAGGAGGAGGCACCTTTTGGGACAGGTTTGACACTTTAAATAGTGCCCAACGCAAATGCCCCTCCCACCACTGACCCTCATCCTCATTGGCTGAGGTTCTTAAATGGTGGGAACTACCCAGGAAATTAAAGTTTGGCCAATAGGTACCTAGCTGCTCATATTTAATTGAGGTAGGTAGAAAATGAGGTCATGGGAGAATAGCAGGAAGGGGACTTAGGTATGCCCTTGAGTCAATGCCCAAGGACTATCTTCAGGCCCACTCCAGCTCTGGGGTGATGAAGCCTTACTCTGTTTTCACAACTGTCTTGAGAGATTGTTATGCCAAAGTCCCCTTTTAATGGGGTGACCCAGTTTCTCCAATTGTCCTATTTCGTATTCTGCCTTAGGTTATAACCGTCCCCTCTTAATGTTTGAGATCAAGGTTTTATAGACATTCCTTAATGTTTGGCAAGATAAAGGTTTCCCCATTTCAGATGTCATTAGAATATCAGTAATGTCATTGTTCTTGTTCCAGAAAAAGCTTGCCGCCCCGATACTTGGGGCTAGACTCTTTGAGATGATAGTCACGTCTAGCCCTGGGATCAACATGGATGCCTTGGTCCCAGCATTTTTCTCGATTTAATAAACTATTGAATTGGTCTCTAATCTCTGTCTTGCTCAGTTTCTTCCGCATTACATTTGGAGGCCCCCCCAGTGAGATGATTAGAAAATGAGCAGGATTAGAGATGAGACTTTCAGGTCTCTGCCTTGGGCGGGGTGGCTGTGAATCCGAATTCTTGGCCTGGAGAGGTAGAGCCCTCCTGGATTTCTTTCCAGAGCCCCTGGGAAAGAGAGCAGTTTCCAGCCACAATAGCCTGATGGTAGACAACCCCATTTCGGCCACAGGAGAGTAAGTTTGTCTGGGTACCTTTTGGGGTACCATCTGGTTATGTCTTAAGACTTGTTTGGTTTGTTTGGTTTGGTTGATTAGTGAATAACTGGACTAACTGGACACGGTTGCACAGCTGTACGGTTGTCACTTTTGGGGTGCCCTTTTCTTGGGGTACCGGTTGGTTTGGTTGATTAGTGAATAACCGGACACGGTTGTCACTTAGGGTGCCCTTTTTGGGGGTGCCATTTGCTTGGTTGATGAGTGGCCTACTGGACGCGGGGGTCACTACTGGAGTGTGAAATACGGAATCCTGGACAAGGTAAAAAGCTTTTTCTTTCCTTATCTTGTGGTGGACACTGCAGGGATCAAGACTCTTTAGGAATTGCTGCGGCTCTGTCTCTAAAAAGAGATACAAGGGAGACTGCAAAGATTGGGAAAACTAAGTTTTTACTTGTCTGCAATCTAGACACTCCGCCGCCTCAAAACTCTTTTCCTGGAGCAGATGCTTTGCTTGAGGAAACTCTTTCTGTCCAACCCTTTCCAGAGACAAAGGCCCGTCCTTTGCATCTCCATGCATTTCTAAGAGAGGTCCTCCCACTTCTTCCATCGAGTGGGAAGTATATACATTTGAAAACGGGACTCAGTTTCCCTGCTTGGGTCATCCTGTGTTAGTTAGAGTAATGCCGGCCCCTCCGGCTTTTGCATGGTCAGGGGCTACCTACAAAGACTGGGGGTTTTAAAAACGCCATTTGGTTTGGCTTTAATGTTAGTGTCCTACTGAATGTTGTAATTGTGCAGTCTAAGTGGGATCAGTGTTCTGTATGTCTTGTATGTTATTAGACAGTCTGGTTGTGCTCTGTGTTCTATGTGATTTTGGTGAAACTGTTTGTAATTTGTCTGTTTCGGTAACTTAAGAGCTCTGTTAAATTTAAGAACAATGATCAAATTTGAGAGTTGGTTCTTTCAATACTGAACTGGTGAAAACATTTGATTAGGAATTTAAAGATGATTCCAAATTTGGGAAATGAATTGGTTATCCTGAAGTATAAGGTCTTAAAGGAGCAATAGCTTGTTGAAGAAGTTCTGTTAACTTGCCTGAAAGAGGTCATGTGCCTCTAATGTTACCTAAAGTATGTAACAAGGACTTTTCTGAAAGTTTCAACTATGGCCAAGTTGGACCTCAGGAGAAGTCCATTGGGAATAATGGCCACATGGGGCCAGAAGGAGAGAAAGAAACTATGTTGTTTTATTATTTGAAATAAGATAGAAATGAATTATATGCTTTAAATCCAGCTCTGCTGGACATGTAGGTTTTATGGGATTCCCCCACCCACCCACTGATTTCTGCTACTTTAAATTTGGGTGGGGTAGGGATCTTTTGTAAAGATTTAAACTCGCCCCCCACTGCTCCTACTTCAGTTATAGGAGCACCTAGGTAGCCTGGAGTGACTTCGCTCCCCACCTTTGTGGAGTTGGGGGAAGGGCAGTCACATGGAATTCTATTCTCCCCCCTTCCTCTAAACTGTTCCAGACATTTTAAAAGCAGCAAACTGATAAGGTTATAGTAAATATCTGTTTAGGATTTGTTACTAGAGGTAAAATATCTTGGGTTTGTAGTTAATAGGCACTGCATTTTTTCCCTCCTGTAACTGATTTCTATAATGGTCAATCAGAAATTGTTAATTCAATTATGTCATACCTTGCTGTTTCCAATCCGGTTATGTGTAATCACTATATCCTAAATACTTGAGCAAATAAGTATTTGGTCTGGTCATCTATTGGTTACTAGATATTGTGTCTGGAGATTCAAGTTTTTTTTAAGGTTTTTAACTAATGAGAGGCCACATCTTGTAGCAGTCCTTGCGGACCAGTCTTTCTATCTCAGACTGTTCTAACTTTTCTTTGTTAGATTTGTTTTTATTTCTATATTTGGTCAAATTGCAGATATTGACTTGCTTCTGGGACCTAGATCAAACCTTTGTTTGTCAGCACGCCACGCTACAGACCCATCCCCTTCCCGGACTGAGCATCGTCCCTGTTCAGCATGAAGAAGGAATTGATAGCCATTGCCCACTTTTCCTGATGTAATTTGGACTGATGGGGGGGAGTGGGAAAGTGGTCGACTTGTTAGAATTTTCACTGTATTCCTATGCTGTGTTTAAGACTTGGGATGGAAGAAAGTATATTCCTTTCTATCTCCATTCAATTTTCTCCAAAGATCCAACATACCTAATTTTTTTAATATTCTATTTACTTCTTTAATTTCTTTCTTATTTGTTTTGTGGTTTGATTTGTCTAATTCTGAGAGTGCAAGGTTGAGATCTCCTACTATTACAGTTTTGTTGTCTATTTCTTCTTGCAACTCTCTTAACTTCTCCTTTAGGAAGGTGGATGCCATACCACTTGGTGCATATATGTTTAATATTGATATTGCTTCCTTGTTTATGCTACCCTTTAGCAGGATGTAGTTTCCTTCCTTATCTCTTTTAATTAGATCAATTTTTACTTTTGCTTGATCTGAGATAAGGATGGCTACCCCTGCTTTTTTGACTTCACCTGAAGCATAATAGATTTTGCTCCAGCCTTTTACCTTTACTCTCTATGTATCTCCCTGCTTTAAATGTGTTTCTTGTAAACAACATATTGTAGGGTTCTAACTTTTGATCCACTCTGCTATCTGCCTCCTCTTTATGGGGGAGTTCATCCCATTCACATTTATGGTTAGAATTACTAAATATGTATTTCCTGCCATCCTAATAACCCCAGATTATGCTTTACTTATTCTTGCCTCTCCCAACCCTATATTAGGACATAAAGACCTCAAAAGTAAATGCAAGAAAGCAGAAATAGTAAATGCTTTCTTTTCAGATCATGATGCAATAAAAACTACATTCAACAAAAAGTTAGGGGGAAATAGACCAAAAAGTAATTGGAAACTAAACAATCTCATCTTAAAGAATGATTGGGTGAAGCAGCAAATTATAGATACAATTAATAATTTCACTCAAGATAATGACAATGATGAGACATCATACCAAAATGTGTGGGATGCAGCCAAAGCGGTAATAAGAGGGAATTTTATATCCTTAGAGGCTTACTTGAATAAAACAGAGAAAGAAAAGATTAATGAATTGGGCTTGCGACTAAAAAAACTAAAAAAAGACCAAATTAAAAACCCCCAATCAAATACTAAATTGAAAATTCTAAAATTAAAAGGAGAAATTAAAAATATTGAAAGTAAAAAAACTATTGAACTAATTAATAAAACTAAGAGTTGGTTCTATGAAAAGCCAATAAAAAAGATAAGCCTTTGGTAAATCTGATTAGAAAAAGGAGAGAGAAAAATGAAATTAGTAGTCTTAAAAATGAAAAGGGAGAACTTTCCACCAATGAAGAGGAAATTAGAGAAATAATAAGGAGTTATTTTGCTAACTTTATGCCAATAAATTTGATAACCTAAGTGAAATGGATGACTACCTCCAAAAATATAGACTTCCAGACTAACAGAGGAGGAAGTAAATTGCTTGAATAGTCCCATTTCAGAAAAAGAAATAGAACAGGCAATTAAACAACTCCCTAAGAAAAAATCCCCAGGACCACATGGATTTAAATGTGAATTTTACCAAACATTTAAAGAACAATTGGCCCCAATGCTATATAAATTATTTGATAAAATAGGGAATGAAGGATTCCTACCGAATTCCTTCTATGACACAGACATGGTACTGATACCTAAACCAGGTAGGCTGAAAACAGAGAAAGAAAATTATAGACCAATCTCTCTAATGAATATTGATGCTAAAATCTTAAATAAGATATTAGCAAAAAGACTACAGAAAATCATCTCCAAGATAATACACTATGATCAAGTAGGATTTATACCAGGAATGCAGGGCTGGTTCAATATTAGGAAAACTATCAATATAATTGGCCATGTCAATAACCAAATTAACAAAAACCATATGATCATCTCAATAGATGCAGAAAAAGCATTTGATAAAATCCAACATCCATTCCTATTAAAAACACTTGAGAGTATAGGAATAAATGGACTTTTCCTTAAAATAATCAGCAGCATCTATTTAAAACCATCAGTAAGCATCATATGTAATGGAGACAAACTGCAACCATTCCCAATAAGATCTGGAGTGAAACAAGGTTGCCCACTATCACAGTTACTATTTAATATTGTATTAGAAATGCTAGCTTTGGCAATAAGAGCTGAGAAAGAGATTAAAGGAATAAGAATAGGCAAAGAGGAAACCAAATTATCACTCTTTGCCTATGACATGATGGTATACTTAGAGAACCCTAGAGATTCTGCTAAAAGTTATTAGAAACAATCCACAACTTTAGCAAAGTTGTTGGTTATAAAATAAACCCACATAAGTCATCAGCATTCTTATATATCACTAACAAAATCCAACAGTCAGAGTTACAAAGAGAAATTCCATTTAAAGTAACTACTGATAATATAAAATATTTAGGAATCTATCTGCCAAGGGAAAATCAGAAACTTTATGAGCAAAATTACAGACAACTTTTCACACAAATTAAGTCTGATCGAACCAATTGGAAAAACATTAAATGCTCTTGGATAGGGCGAGCAAATATAATAAAGATGACAATACTACATAAACTAATCTATTTATTTAGCGCTATACCAATCAGAGTCCCAAAAAACTATTTTAATGACCTAGAAAAAATAACAACAAAGTTCATATGGAAAAACAAAAGGTCAAGAATTTCAAGGGAATTAATGAAAAAAAATCAAATGAAGGTGGCTTAGCTGTACCAGATCTAAAATTATATTATAGAGCAGCAGTTACCAAAACTATTTGGTATTGGCTAAGGAATAGATTAGTTGATCAGTGGAATAGATTAGGTTCAAGGAATAAAACAGTCAACAAATATAGCAACCTAGTCTTTGACAAACCCAAAGATCCCAGCTTTTGGGATAAGAACTTACTGTTTGATAAAAATTGCTGGGAAAATTGGAAACTAATATGGCAGAAACTAGGCATTGATCCACACTTAACACCATACACCAAGATAAGGTCAAAATTGGTTCATGACCTAGGCATAAAGAGTGAGAGTATAAATAAATTAGAGGAGCACAGGATAGTTTACCTCTCAGACCTGTGGAAGGGGAAAGACTTTATGACCAAAGAAGAACTAGAGATCATTACTGATCACAAAATAGAAAATTTCGATTATACCAAACTGAAAAGTGTTTGTACAAACAAAACTAATGCAGACAAGATTAGAAGGGAAGCAATAAACTGGGAAAATATTATTACAGTCAAAGGTTCTGATAAAGGCCTCATTTCCAAAATATATAGAGAATTAACTCTAATTTATAAAAAATCAAGCCATTCTCCAATTGAAAAATGGTCAAAGGATATGAACAGACAATTCTCAGATGAAGAAATTGAAACTATTTCTAGTCATATGAAAAGATGCTCCAAGTCATTATTAATCAGAGAAATGCAAATTAAGACAACTCTAAGATACCACTACACACCTGTCAGATTGGCTAAGATGACAGGAAAAAATAATGATGATTGTTGGAGGGGATGCGGGAAATCTGGGACATTGATGCATTGTTGGTGGAGTTGTGAACGAATCCAACCCTTTTGGAGAGTAGTTTGGAACTATGCTCAAAAAGTTATCAAACTGTGCATACCCTTTGATCCAGCAGTGTTACTACTGGGATTATATCCCAAAGAGATTATAAAGAAGGGAAAGGGACCTTATGTGCACGAATGTTTGTGGCAGCCCTTTTGTAGTGGTTAGAAACTGGAAACTGAATGGATGTCCATCAGTTGGAGAATGGCTGAATAAATTTTGGTATATGAATATTATGGAATATTACTGTTCTGTAAGAAATGACCAACAGGATGATTTCAGAAAGGCCTGAGAGACTTACAGAACTGATGCTGAGTGAAATGAGCAGGACCAGGAGATCATTTATATACTTCAACAACAATACTATATGATGACCAGTTCTGATGGACCTGGCCATCCTCAGCAACGAGATCAACCAAATCATTTCCAATGGAGCAGTAATGAACTGAACCAGCTATGCCCAGAAAAAGAACTCTGGGAGATGACTAAAAACCATTACATTGAATTCCCAATCCCTATATTTATGCACACCTGCATTTTTGATTTCCTTCACAAGCTAATTGTACAATATTTCAGAGTCTGATTCTTTTTGTACAGCAAAATAACGTTTTGGTCATGTATACTTATTGTGTATCTAATTTATATTTTAATTTATTTAACATCTACTGGTCATCCTACCATCTAGGGGAGGGGATGGGGGGGTAAGAGGTGAAAAATTGGAACAAGAGGTTTGGCAATTGTTAATGCTGTAAAGTTACCCATGCATATATCCTGTAAATAAAAGGCTATTAAATAAAAAAAAAAAAGACTTGGGATGGAAATTGTTAAACTTGTGTAACTATTGCTGTTATGTTTGAGGGACTTTTAGTCTGTTATGTATATGCATATGTATATGATTTATATGTGGGATGGCCATTTGATAATTTCTTTCCAAAAGAAAAAAAAAAGAGAGGAGAAGAAATAGGAAATTGGGAAAACTGGTATCTTGCTAGTTCAGATTTAATTGGAAGTCCTTTACTCCTTGCTTAAATTTACTAGACTATGATTTGCTGGTTGTGCTTTTACTTGGAAATCCCTTTATTCTGTTGGAATTGCCCTGGCAGACTCAGTTTTGGGGATTATTTTTTAGAAACAACCAGAAATTGGATACCTGTCTTGGAACTGGCAGTCTCTCTGAGCTGTTTCTCCACTCCTGTTACCCCAGGTCCTTTATTAGTAGTTCAGCGTACTTAAAAGGACCTTGTTGATATCGAGGACTCTAAAGTTTGGGGTTGCCTGCCTTGGTCTAACTGTGCATAATCTGCTCAGAAATCTGTATTCTAGTGGCAGCCCCGTTTGTTCCTCTGGGCAGGACAGGTGGAGCCGCTTCAAGCCTCACCCTCCTCCCCTGGAGCCAGCTGCCCCTCTGAATGGGCAGCACAACTGCCTTGAGCCTGGTGCTCTCCGTAAGCAGAGGCCGAGTCGTGCACAAATGACCACAGCTGTTCATATGCTCCCCAACGGCAGAGGATCTGACAATTGATTGTTAGAAATAATTGAAATAAGGAACTTTGTGTTTTCTCATTCCTTTGGCGGAGGAGGAGGAGGAGGAGGAGGAGGAGGAGGAGGAGGAGGAGGAGGAGGAGGAGGAGAAAGAAGAAGAAGAAGGTCAGCCAAGATTAGAACGGACCCAAAAAACTTGTAAAATATTTTGACATCACATTTCTTGGATAAAAGCTTTATTCTTCAAATATGTAGAGAACTGATCCAAATCTATAAGAATAAGAGACATTCACCACTGGACAAAAGATGAAAGGATATGAAAAGGCAGTTTCAGAAGAAAAAAAATGCTATTTATACTCACATGATAAAATGCTCTAAATCACAGTGGATTCGAGAAATGCAAATTAAAACAACTTTGAGGTACTACCTTACTTTCAGATTGGCTAACATGACAGAAAAAGCAAATGACAAATGTTGGAAGGGATTGTGGAAACATTTGAGACACTACAGTACTGTTGAAGCTGTGAACTGATCCTGAACTGATTCTAAAAAGTAGTTTGGAATTATGTTCAAAGAGTTATAAAACTGTGCATATCCTTTGACCCAGAAATACCAAACTAGGGTTGTCTTCCAAAGAGATCAAAGAAAAAGCAAAAGAGCCAATAGGGGCAGAATTATTTAGAGCACCTCTTTTCTGTGGGGGCAAAGAATTGGAAATTGAGGGGATGTCTCCATCAATAGAGGAATGGCTGAGCAAGTTGTTGTATATGATTGTGATGGAATACTATTGTGTTAAAAGAAATGATGAGCAGGATGTTTTCAGAAAAACCCAGGGTATCTTACATAACCTCATACAAAGAGAAGAAGTGAACAGAAACAGAAGACTGTACACAGTAATAACAACTTGTCCAAGGATCAACTGTGAATGACTTAGCAATTGTCAGCAATATAATGATCCAAGACAATTCTGAAGGACTCGTGGTGAAAAAGGCTATGCACTTTCAGAGAAAGAATTGATGGATGCATATTGAAGCATTTGTAGACTTTATTTTTCTTGTTTTTGTTTTTATTCTATGCTTTCTTTCTCAACATGGCTAAATATGTTTTGCATAACCTGGATAATCTCTATCAAATTTCTTGCCTTCTCAAGGAGGGAGGAGGAGAAGGAGGGAAGGAGGGAGAGAATTGGGGACACAAATTTTTTTTTTAAATGAATGTCAAAAATTATTTATACATGTAATCAGGAAAAAAATTAAAATACCATTTTTAAACAACAAAAATGACAAAAAACTTAGTTGGGAGTCTACTTGTCAAGACAGACAGAGTAGATATAGGGACACAATTACAAAATACCCTTTACTCAACTAAACAACTGGGGAAAAATCAATTACTAACTGGTGGGCAGAGCCAATATGATAAACATGACAATTGTCACTCAGTTTAGCAATTCTGTGCCATACCAGTAGTTGAACTGGATTACAATCCAGGGCCAGCAAAAAATAAATAAATAAATAAATAAATCATCATCGTCATTCCAAAATTCACACGGAGCAACAAAAGGTCAAGAATCTCAGGAGAATTCCTGAGGGGAAAAAAGTAACAAGCAGAAGGACCAGAACTCAAATTGTACTGCAAGGATGGACTCATCAAACAATTTAGTATTGGAAAAGCATTTAGAGAACTTGATCAGTAGAAGAGATTAGGTAGTAAACAAAAGGAAGCAAAGAGTAAAGTACCCTTGCATTTGATGAACACAAAGATCCCAGTTACTGGAAGAACTTGCTATTTAACGAAAACTGATGGGAAAATTGGAAAACAGTTGGGCCAAAATGAGGTACAAGCCAGCCCCTCACACTGTATATCAAGAAACGTGCAGAATGGATGTATCTATATGATTCAGCTATGAAGGGTGACATCATAAACAAATTAGAAGAGCACTGGAAAAATCACCTATTAGATCGGTGGACAGAGGATGAATTTTTGGTCAAATAATGTAATGCCAGAGAAACCGAGGCAAGACAGAGATTAGGTTTTTAATATTTTAATAGTGGAGAATTTAGACTAGTGAAGCCAGCTGGCTGGATGAGACTCTTGTCTCAAAGCATCCAGCAGCCACCAAGTAATTCCAGAGACTTTTCTAGGGCTCCAGCTATCAGGGAAACAAAGGCAAGGCGGGGCAGAACACTGGGTAAGCCATAATTTCAGGAAAGGATCATCAATTCTGATAAGTTGGGACTTGAAAGCAGGAGACAGGAAGTTTGGGCCAAAAAAGATAGTGAGTGCTACCCCTTTGAGATGAGCCATCTGGAGTTTTATGACTCTTTAGAATATGAGAGTGGCCAGAGCTTCGAGGCCCCCATTCTCTCAGTCCCAATGGGGCAAGGAAGCAAGTTGGGGTAGGGGGTGGCCACCAGGGAAAATGAGGCAGAACGGTTCAGGGAAACTGAGGTATTACAATTCAGGGAAACTGAGGTATTACAATAAGAGACAGAGAGTGAACAGACTGATAATCGTTTTATGAAATTATGAGACAGAGACAAAGAGAAAAACAGAGTCAGAGAGACAGAGAAAGACAGAAAGGGACAGTGAGAGAGACAGAGACAGACAGACAGAGAGAAAAAGAAATAGAGAGGGAGGAGAGAGAGAGTGAGAGAAAGGGTGGGGAGACGGAGACAGAGAGGGGGGAGGGAGAGAGACAGACAGACAGACAGAGACAGTGAGAGACAGAGACACAGACAGATAGAGAGAAAGTCAGAGACAGAGAGGGGAGAGGAGAGAAGGAGAGAGAAAGAGTGGGGAGATGGAGATGGACACAGAGAGAGAGACAGAGAGAGATACACACAGAGAGAGAGAGAGAGAGAGAGAGAGAGAGAGAGAGAGAGAATTGGTTCAATCTGTATTCAGTCACAATCACTTTCTTCTCTGGATATGGATAAGAGTTTTCATTATAAATGCTTCAAAGTACTTGTGGATCGTTCTATTGCTTAGAATAGCAACGTCATCCCAGAACATTGCTGTTACTTTGCATATAATATGTTTCACTTTACTTTAGCTCAAGGAGGACTTTCCAAAGTTTTTTCTAAGAGCAGCTTGCTCATCATTAAGCATAGAACAGTAATATCCCAGTGTGATGACCGCGCTAACACCCTGGATACCTTAGAATCAGCCGGACTCAGGATAAGCAAAAGTCCTCAGTCTTTATTATTGGTCTTTAGGGTTAGAAGTGAACAGGATGTGTATGTGCCAAAATGTTTGTGGCAGCCCTGTTTGTAGTGGCTAGAAGCTGGAAAATGAATGGATGTCCATCAATTGGAGAATGGTTGAGTAAATTGTGATATATGAATGTTATGGAATATTATTGTTCTGTAAGAAATGACCAGCAGGACGAATACAGAGAGCCTTGGAGAGACTGACATGAACTGATGCTGAGTGAAATGAGCAGAACCAGGAGATCATTATATACGTCAACCACGATACTGCATGAGGATGTATTCTTTTGGAAGTGGATTTCTTTGACAAAGAGAAGATCTAACTCAGTTTCAATTGATCAAGGATGGACAGAAGCAGCTACATCCAGAGAAGGAACACTGGGAAATGAATGTAAACTGTTTGCATTTTTGTTTTTCTTCCCGGGTTACTTTTACCTTCTGAATCCAATTCTCCCTGTGCAACAAGAGAACCGTTTGGTTCTGCACATGTATATTGTATCTAGGATATACTGCGACCTATTTAACATGTATAGGACTGCTTGCCATCTGGGGGAGGAGGTGGAGGGAGGGAGGGGAAAAATCGGAACAGAAGTGAGTGCAAGGGATAATGTTGTAAAAAAAAATTACCCTGGCATGGGTTCTGTCAATAAAAAGTAATGAAGAAGAAGAAGAAGAAGAAGAAGGAGAAGGAGAAGGAGAAGGAGAAGGAGAAGGAGAAGGAGAAGGAGAAGGAGAAGGAGAAGGAGAAGGAGAAGGAGAAGGAGAAGAAGAAGAAGAAGAAGAAGAAGAAGAAGAAGAAGAAGAAGAAGAAGAAGAAGAAGACAGGATGGAGGCAGAATCTCCTTGACCACCTTCTTCCTCATCTACCGCCAAAGTGACCCTGGCTCGTCTTACTCCACCCCCTAGTCCCTCCTACAATCCTCTATATACACCAATCATCGAGCCAGCACAGGATAGTGGGAAGGCCCATAGAGTATTGGCCAATCAGTAGTTAGCCTCAAGTGCTCTGCCGTCCTGACCTCAGTGCATTGACTCAAGAGTTTCAGCCCTCTACATCCCAGGACAATCCCATACTACAATTTATTCAGCCATTCCCCAATTAATGGGCCTCCTTTTGTAAGGGACAATGAGGCACTGATCTCTCCCTCTGAGATGTGCCACAGAGTCCGTACACAGGTCAGCTGGTAGGGTGGGCCCAGGAGGTAAAAAGGGGCTTGACCTCTGAGGTGGGAGGTTGTGTCTGGCAGGAGTGAAAGCAACTAATAGGTATTTAACATATACTTTAACATATTTCACATATATGGGACCCCCTGCCATCTAGGGTAGAGGGAAGGAGGGGAAAAGTTGGAACAGAAGTTTTTGCAAGGCTCAATGTAGAGGGTTACAGTCAGTGGGGAAACTCTGGGTGAGGTATAAGATCCTTCAGCCCAGAGGGAACCTGCTCACAATTTCTGGTTCGGCTCCCCATCTCCTCTAAGGGCTCTTGGCCTTCCCAAAGAGTCAGGGGGCAGTGACAACCTGCGTTGAGATTGAAGCCGAGGGATAGCAGGTGGAAGCGTGATACCAGGTGGCAAACTACATACAATAATAGCAAGTTGTTTATGTGGTCCTACGTTGTTACATTATAAAAAGGGGAAAGCCCTTCAAATAAACGGATTCCATTTTCCCACCCTCCTCAGGAGTCCTGCCTCATCACTTCTCCACTAGGAAGGTATATTTAATCACCCCGGTGTGGGGGCTCTAGAAAGCAGGACACAACATTCTGGTGGCCAAATGTGGGGCTCTAGGTGAGGTCCTGCACACATCAGCTCAACTGACGTGATTGGCCGACTTTAGTGGAGAAGTCTAGTGACCCGGAATAGGGTAAGTATAAAAATCGGCAAGCAGGAAGAATGTTTCAAAGAAAGATTTGGGCTGAGCTGCATAGGATGGTGTGATTCTAAAAAAATAACTATGTAGGGAGACATAAAAAGGAGTACTTATATAAATGAGATATAAAGGGAAAAACAGCTACAGAAGAAGCCAATAGGGGACAGGTGGGGTAGTAAAGGAACCCTACTCTCATCAGGAATGGGTTTAAGAGCAAATAACAGATATATAGATGTAGCTAGAGATAGATCGATCAATTGATAGATAGAAACATAAAGAGATATGTAACTGCCAAGAGAAACAGAATAATATAAACATAAAAATCCTTTCTGTGCAAATAAGATCAGATCTAAATAATTGGAGCAAAATTTGTTGTTCATGAGTAGATAGAGCCAATATAATTTCTAAAAATGACAATTTTACCTAAGTTATTTATTTATTCAATGCATCCCAGTTAGATTATTACAAAGTATCTTACTGAGTTAAAAAAAAAATAATAGCCAAGGACATTTGAAAGAATTTCAAAGAAAACAGGGGAAATATGGTGTAAAGGAAGGCGATTCAGCAGTATTAGACCTTAAACTACTGAGAGCATTATTAAGTGTAAAATTATATAATTCTGATTACTTTAAATGCAAAAACTTGTATAAATAAAGCCAGTGTATCTGAGAATAGAAGAAATGCAGAAAATGGGGAGGAGAACTTTCATAAGACAGTGTCTCAGACAGAATGTGATTGGTTTGGAATATTGCTGTGGTGTAGGAAATGATGATCTGGTTTATTTAGGAAACCAGGAAGGCTTGAACTTATGAAGGAAGATGCTCTCCCCCTGCAGAGAAAGAGATCATAAGTAGAAATATGCAGAATGCTTTATCACATATATGCATGAGTATATATGTGTATGTGTATGTGTAAGCCTATACAAATTTGTGCATATGTATATATCTCTGTGTTTGACTATAGCCTTCTTTAGGGCAGCAAGGGAGGAAGGGGAGGGGAGAGTGGAAGGGGAAAACATAAAAGAAAAAGTGCACAAAAGAGAACAAAATAAAACCTGCAAGGAAGTAAAGCAAAGTTGGGTAGCTTCGAAAACAATGTGTAGTATTTTTTATATAGATTTTCTTGACATGGAAATGCATTGTCTTCTACTGAATCCTCTCTTGTGTTCTGCTGTGACCATGGTAATGTTCTTTTAAAATGAATTATCCAAAAAAAGTATCCCCCCAAAAGAAATATGTGTGTGTGCACATTCACGTATATGGTGATGTGTCTATATGATGATCACCACAGTAGTCATAGCTAACATTTGCAAAGGACTTGAAGGTTGGCAAAGGACTTTTCCTAGGGTATCTCATTCCATGCTCAAAACCACCCTGGGAGGGAGGTGCTATTGTTATCTCCATCTAAGAGATGGGGAAACTGAGGTTAAGAGAGGGTAAGGTGCTGGCCCCGGGTCACACAGATAATTAGTGTTTAAGGTAGGATTGGCAACTTGGGCCTTCCTGAGTCCAAGGGCAGTACTCTGTCCACTGGGTCACTGAGGCGGCATCAGTTGTAACGTGGCCAGTGTGATGGCAGGATGGAGCTGTAGACGCAATATTTCCAGCTCCACAGGAAGCATTAAGGCTAAGAGAAAGAGTGTGGAGAGGTGGATCTTGGAAGCAGACTTCTTAGAGTGCCCTGGCTACTAGGTAGGTAGCAGCTTTCCTGTCTTGCCTGAGTTCTACTCTCAGAATCCACAGATGGAGTGGAGGGAGTGGGGAGTGGTGGTAGGAATGGGGCTGAGCTGGGACAAGAGATTCTGCTGTGCTTCTTTGGAAAGAAGACCAGACTATTGCCTTCCCTCTCACCAGATTATCCTTTGCCACCCCAGGGCCCTGTCGGGGTAGCAGACAGATGCCAGCCATGGCCCAAGAAGTACCACATTGGAGGCCATCCAGAAAAATCAAGTTGTCTCGCTTGTCAGAAAGCATTTGTGAGTGTCAGTGTTAGCCTAGGAATTGAACAGCTGCTGGAGTCCTTTGCATCGGAAATGAACTGGAAGAGACAAGGACCCCCCCGTGGAACATTCATAGCCCACTGTGGGCCCAAGAACTTCCAGCCCTGCACCCACTTCCTTGCGCTGTCTGGGTCCCTCTCCTCGGGACCCATGCACACTCTCAGCCAGGGAACAACTTGTCCCTGAGAAAGGGGGTAGACCTTTTCCCTCCCCCCTCTTTGGCTCATGAAGGCCCTGCCACCTGCCACAGAATGTCCACAGGTCCACAGAAAAGAAGCATGGCCTACAACATTCTTACAGACCAGCATGCATTTGCCAGGCAGCCACTTAAAGATAATGGATCTGCAAAGAAATCACACAAAAGGGAAAAGTACCCACATGTACAAAAAATGTTTGCAGCAGCCCTTTTTGTGGTGGCAAGAAACTGGAAACTGAGCAGATACATCAGTTAAGGAGTGGCTGAATAAGTTATGGTATATGAATGTTATGGAATATTATTATTCTATAAGAACGATCAGCAAGATGATTTCAGAAAGGCCTGGACAGACTTACATGAACTGATGCTGAGTGATGTGAGCAGAACCAAGGGAACATTGTACATGGCAACAGCAAGACTCTGTGATGATCAACTGTGATGGGCTTGGCTCTTTCCAACATTGAGGTGATTCAAGCCAGTTCCAATAGACTTGTGATAGAGAGAGCCATCCACATTCAAAGAGAGGACTGTGGGGGTCTGAATGTGGCTCACAAGGCATTTTCACCTTTTTTGTTGTTGTTTGGTAGCTTTTTGTTTTTTTCTCATTTTTTCCCCTTTTGGTCTGATTTTCCTTATGCAGCATGATAATTGTGGAAACATGTGTAGAAGAACTGCACATGTTCAACCAATATTGGATTGCTTGCTTGCTGTCTAGGGGAGAGGGGAGAGGGAAGGAAGGAAGGGAGAAAATTTTGGAACGGAAGATTTTGCAAAGATGATTGTTGAAAACTATCTTTGCATGTATTTTGAAAATAAAAAGCTATTATCAAACAAAAATCCAATGGGTCTAAAAGAAATTCTGTTCTGCTTGGTTTGGTACCTCTACCAGAGCCCTGCAGAGGTGCTTTCTCTTATCCCCTCTGTGTTCACCTGTGTCCCTTGTCCCTGCCTGGGCTCCTTCCTTTAGCTGCCCAGGGAGGGAAATGAATGAAAATGGCAGTTGTACAAGCTTGGCCAAATCAATCAACTCCTAAATGGAGTGTGGCAGGATATGTCCCGCCTAGAGCCCCCCCCACTTCTGCAAAGGCTGTCGTGGGCAGGAGCCTTCTCTACTATGCCCTCTAGGAGCAAGCTTAGTCCTGGCACATGCACAGGACTGTTCCCCCCCACCCCAACCCGATCCCAAACCCCGTCCCCGTCTGTGCCTCTCCTCCTAGTGTGCCCTTCTCCTCTTTGACATCCTCTCCTGCATCCCTTCCTGTCCTCCTTCCTAATTTTTGCTCATGGTTGTCGTGGGTTGGTTTCAGGGGGTGTCTGAGTATTTTAGCAAAGGTACTACAGGGGTTTGCCCTTTCCTCCTCCAGCTCATTTTGCTGATGAGGAAACGGGCTAACAGGATGCAGTGATTGCCTTGCTCAAAGTGCCACAGCCATATTTGAATTCGGGAAGATGTCATTTCAGGCCGGCCTACCTAGCGGCCCTTCCATTCTCAGTGCTTTGAAGTCTTCCTATTGGGCAGAGTGATCTGCCAATCCACTCCAGAAGCAGGAAGCAGAGCCTGGGGGTGAAGCTAGAGGCTGGTGCTGTGTGCTTGCCACATGGCTCAGGGTGCCCTCCCTCAGAGCATGAGGGTGAGAGAGTGGAAAAACTCTGAGAGCAGCCTGAGATGGGGAGCCTTGGGACCATTTTTCCCCAAGCTTGCAGAGCCTGTGAGAGGCACCTATGAGGTGACCTCTGTGACCTGTGCGAGAGGCCTACCTTGGGGCCATTGGGTCTACTTGTTGGGCTTCCAGGCCTATGTAGAGGTGATCTGGGCCTACCTTTAGGTAGAGCCTCTTTGCTGGATTATTAGGAGTAGGGGTGGGTTATCAGGCCCCCCCCCCTTGCTGGTCCATTGGATGGGTGGGGCATGGGGCCTTCCCTGCTGGTCCACTGTGGGGCGTCTAGATCTCCCAGTAGGGCTTCAGAGTCTACATGCGGAGCTGGCTCCAGCCTCAGCCTTTCCCCTCTTCTCACCACAGTGAGAATACCCAGATGAGACCGTGAGTGCCTCTTTGGGCCCTGGGAGACTCTTGAGGGGCCATTGGCCCCAAGCCTTCATTCCTGGGGGCAGGGACAGGCGCAGGCCAGGGAAAGGAGGGGTGGATGAGAGGGGGCGAGAGATTCTTCTGTGACCATGACCTTGGCTATTCTCACGTTTATTGAGACTTCCGTTGCCCCACGCTGACCTTAGCCATCGGCCCAAGACTGGCAACTGGGGGAAGGGCCGAGGGAGGGGCAGGGTATGGCTTTCCTGACCCTGGCCTTGGCCATGATTGTCTAAGACCTCCCCTTGGCCAGCCTTGACTTTGGCCATTCTTCTCTGAGCCGAGATCCCTTGGTGTCCTGTCTATGCAGACACTGTCCTTAGCTAGTCTATTAGCACGGAGGGAGATCCACTGGGGACCTCTATGTGGTCACTGGCCTTGGCCATTTTACTGAGATGTAATCAAGTGTCTATTTCCAGACTGAAATCTTTGGCCTTGCTGAATCCGGTCCCAAAGCTAAAGCACTGCTTAGATCACTGCAGAAAACTGTGCAGACAGTGGCTGGCAAGGGCCTGATTCTATGTCCCCTTTCCAGTCCTTTGCCCTGAACTGGGATCCTCAAGGCATCTCATGCTATTGTGACCTTAGGCCTGCTCATCAGAGTGAGATCCCCAAGGAGAGCAGAAGGCCCTTCAGCCACGGGCAAACACTTTGGAAGCACCAATTAAATGCCGGGGTACTTGCAAAAAGTCCCTGCCTTCAAGGAACTCCGGGTCCAATGAGGGAGGAGACAACCAGCAAACAAATTTATGCAAAGACATTAGGCAGGATAAATGGGAAATAATGGAAGCAGGAAGGCACTGGAATGAAGAGAATGGGAAAGGCTTCTGGCAGAAGACTGGATGGGAACTGGGACTTAGAAGAAGCCAGGGACGTCAAGGGGCAGAAGGGAGGAGACAGAGCATTCCAGACCGGGGACACCCAGACAGACTGCCTCCAGGCCGATCGAATATAATAAAGATGACAATACTCCCTAAACTAATCTATTTATTTAGTGCTGTACCAATCAGACTTCCAAGAAAATATTTTAATGATCTAGAAAAAATAACAACAAAATTCATATTGAAGAACAAAAGATCAAGAATCTTAAGGGAATTAATGAAAAAAAAATCAAATGAAGGTGGCCTAGCTGTACCTGATCTAAAACTACATTTTAAAGCACCAGTCACCAAAACCATTTAATATTGGCTAAGAAATAGATTAGTTGATCAGTGGAACAGGTTAGGTTCACAAGACAGAAGAGTTAACTATAGCAATCTAGTGTTTGACAAACCCAAAGATCCTAACTTTTGGGATAAGAATTCATTATTTGACAAAAACTGCTGGGATAACTGGAAATTAGTATGGCAGAAATTAGGCACGGACCCACACTTAACACCATATACCAAGATAAGATCAAAATGGGTCCATGATTTAGGCATAAAGAATGAGATTATAAATAAATTAGAGGAACATAGGATAGTCTATCTCTCAGACCTGTGGAGGAGGAAGAAATTTGTGACCAAAGATGAACTAGAGACCATTATTAATCACAAAATAGAAATTTTTGATTACATCAAATTAAAAAGCCTTTGTACAAACAAAACTAATGCAAATAAGATTAGAAGGAAAGCAACAAACTGGGAAAACAGCTTCACAGCTAAAGGTTCTGATAAAGGCCTCATTTCCAAAATATATAGAGAATTGACTCTAATTTATAAGAAATCAAGCCATTCTCCAATTGATAAATGGTCAAAGGATATGAACAGACAATTTTCAGATGATGAAATTGAAACTATTACCACTCACATGAAAGACTGTTCCAAATCACTATTGATCAGAGAAATGCAAATTAAGACAACTCTGAGATAGCACTACACACCTGTCAGATTGGCTAAGATGACAGGAAAAAATAATGATGATTGTTGGAGGGGATGTGGGAAAACTGGGACACTGATACAAAGTTGGTGGGGTTGTGAACGAATCCAACCATTCTGGAGAGCAATCTGGAATTATGCCCAAAAGTTATCAAACTGTGCATACCCTTTGACCCAGCAGTGCTTCTACTGGGCTTATACCACAAAGAGATACTAAAGAAGGGAAAGGGACCTGTATGTGCACAAAAGTTTGTGGGAGCCCTGTTTGTAGTGGCTGGAAACTGGAAAATGAATGGATGCCCATCAATTGGAGAATGGTTGGGTAAATTGTGGTATATGAATGTTATGGAATATTATTGTTCTGTAATAAATGACCAGCAGGATGAATACAGAGAGGCTTGAAGAGACTTACATGAACTGATGCTAAGTGAAATGAGCAGAACCAGGAGATCATTATATACTTCACCAACGATACTGTATGAAGATGTAATCTGATGGAAGTGGATTTCTTTGACAAAGAGACCTAACTCAGTTTCAATTGATCAATGATGGACAGAAGCAGCTACACCAAAGAAAGAACACTGGGAAATGAATGTAAAGTGTTTGCATTTTTGTTTTTCTTCCCAGGTTATTTTTACCTTCTGAATCCAATTCTCCCTGTGCAACAAGAGAACTGTTTGGTTCTGCACACATACATTGTATCTAGGATATACTGCAACATATTCAACATATATAGGACTGCTTGTCATCTAGGGAGGGGTGAAGGGAGAGAGGGGAAAAATCGGAACAGAAGTGAGTGCAAGGGATAATGTGTAAAAATTACCCTGGCATGGATTCTCAATACAAAAGTTATTATAATAAAAAGAGGAACAAGCAGATTTATAGAACAATGAAAAAAAATCAGAAAATGGCTAGAAATTAAGGCTCGATTGCTTGTTTTGTTGCTTTCTAAATGTAAGAAAGTGATGAAGAAAAAATATAAGTTAAAATGTGTATAGCTAAGCATTTTTTGAGAGAACTGGTTGTTAAACCATTACCTGCACATTGCTTATACCCTCAGCAATCAGTTAATAAACATTCATTAAGTTCCTGCTGTGGGCCAACTGTGCTGTGCTAAGGCACTGAGGGGTCAAAAGGAGGCAAGGATCCCTCAAAGATCACACAATCTCATCACCACATAGCCTTTTTTTTCTAGTTCATGTCCTTATCCCCTGTAGCCTAGGTAACAGGTTTCTTATTGACTCCACTGTCTCAAATCTCTCCCCTGTTCAATACATATGTGTGTGGGTGTATACATATTTGTGTATATGTATGTGTTTGTGTGTCATTCCACACAAATACTAGAGTGTCCAAGTCTCCTCACACTGCTCTGCTCAAACCCCAGTGGCTCCCTCTTACCTCATCAGCCAGTGGCTACCATGTGCCAGGCATTATGGCTAAGTGCCAAGTAAGTACAAAGAAAGGCAAAAATTTGGCCCTGCCTTCGTGAGCTCATGTTCTAATGGTGGAGATGGCATGTAGAAAGATAAGTATCTACAATACACACCCACACCCCCCCCACACACACAGTATAAAGCTGAGGGATAGGACTGGAGCTGAGTTTTCAGGGAAACCAGGAGGTGGTGGGGAAGGAAAGCTTAAAAGGAGCAAGGATGAGCATCATGTGGGAGGAAGAGCAAGTACATCACTGATAGTCTGAGGAGAAGCCTGGAACAGTGTAAAGGGACAAAGTCCTTGAAATTTCTCCCATTGTGGTTCTAGTCCATACTTCCAGGCCGATTTCACATTCATCCACTCTGTAGTCTCTCCAAACTGGTCTACTTGTTCCTCACACAAGAAGTTCTGTTTCCATCTCCTTTTCTTTGGATTAGCTGTCTCCCATTCTTGGATTCTATTTCCTCCTCCCTCTGCCTCTCAGAGTCCCTAGCTTCTTTCAAGGCTCAGCCCAAGCAGCATATACTATTGCCTCCCATTAAGGCCATTCCTGATCCCCTAACTATTGACTTGCTCCTTACCCTCCCCCCAAATTACCCTGACTTTACTTTGACCATATCTAATATTTTCTTATATGTGCATGTGACACTTTCTAAATAAGTATAAACTCTTTCAGGGTGGGGACTGTTTTATTTTTGCTCCTAGCATCTAGTTATCACTTAACACTTGTTGACTGATTCTAAAAGGTTTTCTGTGCCTGATAGAGGAACTGGCATTTTAATTTAGAGGTAACAGGGAGTCAAAGAAGGTTTTAGAGGGAGTGGGTCATATAGTTAGATCTGGGCTTTAGGAACATCACTGAGGGAGCTGGATGGAAGGCTAGATCTGGAGAGTGAGAGAATGGAAGTAGAGATACCAGTTTGGGAGGGAAAGGACATGATTTTAAAAGAGGGAGCTTTAAGATTGATGTAAAGAAGAGCTCTTTAAAAGTGAGCAGGGGAGAATTCTGGGAAGATGACAGAGTAGGTCAAAAAATTCCAAGCTCTGCAGATTTCTTTCACAAACAGAACAAAATTGCACTTGAGGGTGAACATAGACTGGTGAAAAACAAATAAGACTGGGGCAGAACAGGGGTTCTCCTGGGGCAACCCGAGAAGAAGGGAAGAAAGAGCCCAGAATGGAGATTTAACCCATGTGTAGTATAAACACATCCAGGCTAGCTCCCCTGAAACACCCAGCAAGCAGCCCTGGTGCTAGCTGAACCACAAAAACTTTCACCTGATGAACAGTGAAGGGAGTCCAGGATCTGGGTCCAGAAAGATTGTGGAACCTTCAGTTGATTAGGAACACCAGGTCCAGCAGTGCTGCAAAGATGGATGGGCAGAAGGAACCAGCACAGTGGGAGAGTACAGAAGCAGTGGGGTAGGGATGCTTCTGGCTGCTGGAACTTGCATTAGTGGGGAGGGGAATTTTGGGTTTGGTATTTCCTTCAGAGGTGAGAGGGGAGAACTGAAGTGAAGTCAGAGGCACTATCCCCTCCATCCCAGGACCAGAGGTGGTTACATTAATAAGTTCTATTTTTAAAAAATGAGCAGGCAAAGAAGAAACCATAGAAACTTAGTATGAGAATAGGGAAGATCAGGGTTCATCTTCATAGGAGGAGACTGAAGTTAAAAAAAAAAAAAACAAGGTTCTTCTACCCCAAAGAGTAACATTAAATGGCTCCCTGCCCAGAGAGAATTTTTAGAACTCAAAAAAAATTGTAAAATCCAAATCAAAGACATTGAGAAAAAAACTAAAAAACTAATGAAATAATCAAAACCATTCAAGAAAAAAAAAAGATTATTATGAAGGGCTGAAACTCTTAAAAGGTATGCTTGAATCACACAACCCAGCACTTAAGGCTAATAATTACCTATTTGATATAAGACAATTGTCTTATTAGCATATATTTGGAAAAATGGCCCTTCTCACCATTGGTGCTGGCTCAATGTTTAGGGTTAAGATAACCTAACGATAGGCAAGGATTAGAGGGTGGGGTGACAAGAGGTCAGAGTCTCACTTGGTTGCAGAATGAGGAGGAGAAAGGTAGAGATTCTAGACTCCAGAATCGAGAAGATATCTTTGGCAAAACTCTTGGAGGTTTGTCTGCTTCTTTAACTTCTCCCCTTAAAGACCAAGGACTTTTGCTTGTCCTGACTCTGGCTGATCCTGAGACCTCCAGGGAGCTGGTTTGGACTTAACAGATTATGAAATAGAAAATAAAAACAACTAAAAAAGGCGATACAGAATCTCCAAGACAGAAATAATTCTTTGATAATTAGAATAGGGCAAGGGGAAGCCAGTGAAATTATACTATAAGAAACCAAGAAGTAACAAAACAGAATATAAAGAATGAAAAAAGAGAAGAGAAGGTGAAACATCTTATAAGAAAAACAATAGATTTGGAGGACAGATCAAGAAGAGAAAACACAAGAATAATTGGACTATCTGAAACTGTGACCAAAAAATAAGAATCTTGACAGAATAATACAAGAAATCATCAAAGACAAATGTCCTGAAGAGATAGGACAAGAGGGAAAAATAGAAATAGAAAAAAAAATCAATCACCACCTTAAAGAGATCCTACAGGGAAAACATAGGAAAATCTTTCCTAAATTTTGAAATCCCCCAGATCAATGCAAAAAAAAATTATGACAAATGAACAAAACCAATTCAAATATGCTGGATCTACAGGTAGAATTGAACAGGATTTATCAGCAGCTACAATAAAAGAGTGCAGGTCCTGGAATATTATATGTTGACAACTAAAAGAATTAGGCCTGCAGCCAAAATATTATATCCAGCAACATTAAGTACAATACTGAACAAAGAAAAATCTTGATCAATGAAGGCACATATTTTCCGATTTTGTCTTTGAGACCTGAACTCAATAGAAAATTTAACATATAAGAACCGGCATCAAAGACTAATTTCCTTTTTTAAATTTTTAATAGCTTTTTATTTAGAAGTTATATGCATGGGTAATTTTACAGCATTGACAATTGCCAAACCTTTTGTTCTAGTTTTTCCCCTCATTCCCCCCACTCCCTCCCCTAGATGGCAGGATGACCAATACATGTTAAATATGTTAAAGTATACATTAAATACAAAAATAAGTATACATGATCAAAGACTAATTTCAAGGGACTCAGTAAGGAGAAACTATGTTTTATATCTGGAAATTTAAGCCACATGTCTAAGATTAGGATCAGTAATTGGGCAGTGCAAAAGAAATATTGGGGCAGAGCTACATATGATTTAACTATAAAAAGCAAAACCATCTAGGAAAAGGTAAAAAGGTATAATGCTATGCAAATGAGGTGCAGAGGAAGAATAGATAGAAAGGCATTAGATGGGGAAGAAGGCTGCTAGTTCTGAAAAATAGGGAACTATATGTATACACACACACACACACATATGCGTGCACATATACACCAAAATCTCCAAAAGAAATATGGGGAGGGAATAGGATAAAGTGGGGTATAGAAGGGTCTGTGGATTTATGGGAGACAAGGTATTTAAGATTAATAGAAATGGGATAAAGAGGGAGAAGATAAAGGAGAGATTGAGGGGTTGGGGAGGTTAAGTAATAGCTGGATGTTAGGGAGAAAAACTAAAGTAGAAGAGTTAGCAGGGATGGGAAATGACATATACACAAACATAACAACAAGGATCAGGAGTAGAATTTATTAGGAAAAAAAAGTAGGGCTAGTAATCATTGATCTCAGACAAAGTAAAACTTAAAAATTCAATCGAGAGAAATCTACATTACGTGTCAGCCTACATTAATATTGTTTTAGATGCATGTATGCAAGTATGTTTATATGCATTTTGTATATTATATATATATATATATATATATATATATATATAGTATGTATTGTAAGTAGGTGGGTAGGCATATGTATATGTGTTTATCAATATATGTATGTACACATATATAATATAAATATATTTGTGCTTAACTGTCACCTGCTTGGGGGAGGTAGGGAAGATGAAAGAGGAAAAAAAGAACAAAATAAAAATTGCACAGCAGAGAACAAAAGAATAACCTATACGGAAGCAAAAATAAAAATGGAAAGTCATGAATATAATGTCTAATATTATTATATATGCATTCTTGAAACAGAAATTTACTGTTACATATTTTGAATCCTCCATGATGTTCTGTTGGGCACATGACTATTTTTGTCTTTTTCTGTCTTTTTTCTTTTTCTATTTTGTTTTCTTTTCTCATTTTGTATTTAAGTTTTAATTATTTTTTTTTATTTAATAGCCTTTTATTTACAGGTTATATGCATGGGTAACTTTACAGTGTTAACAATTGCCAAACCTCTTGTTCCAATTTTTCACCTCTTACCCCCCACCCCCTCCCCTAGATGGCAGGATGACCAGTAGATGTTAAATACATTAAAATATAAATTAGATACACAATAAGTATACATGACCAAAACGTTATTTTGCTGTATAAAAAGAATCAGACTCTGAAATATTGTACAATTAGCTTGTGAAGGAAATCAAAAATGCAGGTGGGCATAAATAGAGGGATTGGGAATTCAATGTCATGGTTTTTAGTCATCTCCCAGAGTTCTTTCGCTGGGCGTAGCTGGTTCAGTTCATTACTGCTCCATTGGAAATGATTTGGTTGATCTCGTTGCTGAGGATGGCCAGGTCCATCAGAACTGGTCATCATATAGTATTATTGCTGAAGTATATAATGATCTCCTGGTCCTGCTCATTTCACTCAGCATCAGTTCATGTAAGTCTCTCCAGGCCTTTCTGAAATCATCCTGTTGGTCATTTCTTACAGAACAATAATATTCCATAATATTCACATACCACAATTTATTCAGCCATTCTCCAACTGATGGACATCCATTCATTGTCCAGTTTCTAGCCACTACAAAAAGGGCTGCCACAAACATTCGTGCACATACAGGTCCCTTTCCCTTCTTTATAATCTCTTTGGGATATAAGCCCAGTAGTAACACTGCTGGATCAAAGGGTATGCACAGTTTGATAACTTTTTGAGCATAGTTCCAAACTACTCTCCAGAATGGTTGGATTCGTTCACAACTCCACCAACAATGCATCAATGTCCCAGTTTTCCCACATCCCCTCCAACAATCATCATTATTTTTTCCTGTCATCTTAGCCAATCTGACAGGTGTGTAGTGGTATCTAAGAGTTGTCTTAATTTGCATTTCTCTGATCAATAGTGATTTGGAACACTCTTTCATATGAGTAGTAATAGTTTTAATTTCATCATTTGAAAATTGTCTGTTCATATCCTTTGACCATTTATCAGTTGGAGAATGGCTTGATTTCTTATAAATTAGAGTCAATTTTATTTTGGAAATGAGGCCTTTATCAGAACTTCTGATTGTAAAAATGTTTTCAATTTGATATAATCAAAATTTTCTATTTTGTAGTCAATAGTGATCTCTAGTTCTTCTTTGGTCATAAATTCCTTCCTCTTCCACAGGTGTGAGAGGTAAACTATCCTATGCTCTTCTAATTTATTTATAACCTCATTCTTTATGCCTAGGTCATGAACCCATTTTGACCTTATCTTAGTGTACGGTGTTAAGTGTGGGTCAATGCCTAGTTTCTGCCATACTAATTTCCAATTTTTCCAGCAATTTTTGTCAAATAATGCGTTCTTATCCCCAAAACTGGGGTCTTTGGGTTTGTCAAACACTAGATTATTAAAGTTATTGGCTATTTTGTCCTTTGAACCTAACCTATTCCATTAATCAACTAGTCTTATTTCTTAGCCAATACCAGATGGTTTTGGTAACCGCTGCTTTATAATATAATTTTAGACCTGGTATAACTAGGCCACCTTCTGAACAGTCACAGCTTCTAACACCCTCCCTGTTCACAAAGGAGCAAAAGGTGGCCAGGGCAGTCCACCGGAATGGAAGAATTCAGGCTGGTCTGAGTCCAAGATCACCTGCAGCCTCCAAGGCCCCTTTTCCCTGCCCCATCTTTCACAACTGCCACCCCCCTCAGACAACAATCACCAGAAAGAAGCTAATCTCTTTGTCTCTTCCCAGAGAGGACAGAGCAAAAGGGGGAAGTCTGTTCTTAGGCCTCTTTGGTTCTGGACACAGCAGGCTGGTCCAGTGTGTGAGATGGAGCTCCCCAGCCCAGTTTGGTCCTTCTGCTCACTCCCTGTGAAGAATGGGCTCGTAGAGTCTGAGTGGTTCCCCACTCCCCAATTATTCAACATCCACAATCAAGTAGAGAACAAAGTCTTTGAAGGAAGGTTTCTCCAGGCCTGCTCCTTTTTTCCTTTTGGCCAGCTGATCATTGGGGTTCCTTCTATACTTGCACGTGGCTCAGAGTCAGTGGTGTTTCACCTAAATGGCACAGGATGGTGGTCCTGGAGTATGAGATTGGCAGTTACCGAATGTGATCAAAGAGATCGAGGACAGACCCAGATGCCCTTGGTTGGACCAGCTCACAGAGGTCATAGAATCTCCTTCCAGAGCCAGGTCACACAGCTTGGTTACCTGGCATGTAGCAACATTCCACAAGAATGTAGGTGTGCAGATGGATTTACATGTGAATTCTACCAAACATTTAAAGAACAATTGGCCCCAATGCTATATAAATTATTTGATAAAATAGGGAATGAAGGAGTCCTACCAAATTCCTTCTATGACACAGACATGGTACTGATACCTAAACCAGGTAGGTTGAAAACAGAGAAAGAAAATTATAGACCAATCTCCCTAATGAATATTGATGGTAAAATCTTATAATAAGATATTAGCAAAAAGACTACAGAAAATCATCCCCAGGATAATACACTATGATCAAGTAGGATTTATACCAGGAATGCAGGGCTGGTTCAATATTAGGAAAACTATCAATATAATTGGCCATATTAATAACCAAATTAACAAAACCATATGATCATCTCAATAGATGCAGAAAAAGCATTTGACAAAATCCAACATCCATTCCTATCAAAAGTATAGGAATTAATGGACTTTTCCTTAAAATAATCAGCAGCATCTGTTTAAAACCAGCAGTAAGCATCATATGTAATGGAGACAAACTGCAACCATTCCCAATAAGATCCAGAGTGAAACAAGGTTGCCCACTATCACCGTTACTATTTAATATTGTATTAGAAACGCTAGCTTTGGCAATAAGAGCTGAGAAAGAGATTAAAGGAATAAGAATAGCAATAGGAAACCAAATTATCACTCTTTGCAACACAATGATGGTATACTTAGAGAACCCTAGAGATTCTACTAAAAGTTATTAGAAATAATCCAGACAATTCTCAGATGAAGAAATTGAAATTATTTTTAGTCATATGAAAAGGTGCTCCAAGTCATTGTTAATCAGAGAAATGCAAATTAAGACAACTCTGAGATACCACTACACACCTGTCAGATTGGCTAAGATGACAGGAAAAAATAATGATGATTGTTGGAGGGGATGTGGGAAAACAGGGACACTGATACATTGTTGGTGGGGTTGTGAATGACTCCAACCATTCTGGAGAGCTATCTGAAATTATGCCCAAAAAGTTATCAAACTGTGCATACCCTTTGATCCAGCAGTGTTACTACTGGGCTTATATCCCAAAGAGTTACTAAAGAAGGGAAAGGGACCAGTATGTGCCAAAATGTTTGTGGCAGCCCTGTTTGTAGTGGCTAGAAACTGGAAAATGAATGGATGCCCATCAATTGGAGAATGTTTGGGTAAATTGTGGTATATGAATGTTATGGAATATTGTTGTTCTGTAAGAAATGACCAGCAGGATGAATACAGAGAGGCTTGGAGAGACTTACATGAACTGATGCTGAGTGAAATGAGTAGAACCAGGAGATCATTATATACGTCAGCAACGATACTGTATGAGAATGTATTGTGATGGAAGTGGATTCCTTTGACAAAGAGACCTAATTCAGTTTCAATTGATCAATGATGGACAGAAGCAGCTACCCAAAGGAAAAAAAACACTGGAAATGAATGTAAACTGTTTGCATTTTTGTTTTTCTTCCCAGGTTTATTTTACCTTCTGAATCCAATTCTCCCTGAACAACAAGAAAACTGTTTGGATCTGCTCACATATATTGTATCTAGGACATATTGTATCTTCGACATATTCAACATATATAGGACTGCTTGCCATCTAGGGGAGGGGGTGGAGGGTGGGAGGGAAAAAATCGGAACAGAAGTGAGTGCAAGGGATAATGTTGTAAAAAAAATTACCCTGGCATGGGTTCTGTCAATAAAAAGTTACTATAATAAAATAAATAAATAAATAAATCGAAAAAAAAAAAAAACCAAACAAACAAACAGCCTTTTGTTTCTGTTCAAGGAAAATGTTTAGAGAGCATTGTTAAAGTTATGGAAAGCCAAGGTTTGATTTATAATTATGGAGCAGATCACTGAACTTTTAGAAACTGTTAAGAACATATATATATCCTTGTTTCTCTCTGGAAAAGAATTGGATTTAGACAGTGGAAATTAATTGAGAAAAAGTGGGTGAATACTACAGATCTAATTCAAATTCAATGGGTGGAAATTAGAAGAAGAGGATCGTTGTCAATTTTGCAATAAAAATGCAATTTTCAAAGACATACTTAATACATATAATTTAATACAACTGGCTATAAGAAGTTATTTAAGTGTTGGAATGAAGAAAAAGAAAGTGCAGCAGGGAGAGGTGCCAACTAAACTAGGTGATAAGCAAGAAAATTCAGATAAGAATGGAGTTAAGTACAATTCTGAGTGTGATACTTCACAGCAGGAGGAATTAGATCATTCCTCATCTCAGGAAGAAGAGGAAGAGAGAGAGGCAGAAACATAGTCAACTTCTCCTGTGAAGCAGAATATGACAAGATTAGAAGAAGCATTAATTAAAGCAAAAAATAAAGGAGAAGATAGATCTGATTTTATAAATGCATATCCTGTGATTGAAAAGCTTGACCCTTCAGGTCAAAAAGAGAGACAATACACTCCTTTTAATTTGGAAAAAATTAAAGATTTGAAAAAGGGTTAGGGGATGCGGGAAAACAGGGACACTGATACATTGTTGGTGGAATTGTGACTACATCCAGCCATTCTGGAGAGCAATTTGGAACTATGCCCAAAAAGTTACCAAACTGTGCATACCCTTTGATCCAGCAGTGTCTCTACTGGGCTTATACCCCAAAGAGATACTAAAAAAGGGAAAGGGACCTGTATGTGCCAAAATGTTTGTGGCAGCCCTGTTTATAGTAGCCAGAAGCTGGAAAATGAATGGATGCCCATCAATTGGAGAATGGCTGAGTATATTGTGGTATATGAATGTTATGGAATATTATTGTTCTGTAAGAAATGACCAGCAGGACGCCTCCCGACTCTAACCCCGACTCTTTATGGGGCTACATCATCTTATGTGAAGATGTTGCTAGATAATTTGTCTTATGAAATCTTAACCCCGAATGATTGGAAATCCATAGCAAGAACATGCTTAGAACCGGGACAAAATTTGTTGTGGCTTTCGGAGTTTCATGAATTATGTAGGATTCAAGCCCAACGCAATAGGCAAACAGGAGCTATTGGACAAATCACTTTTGACCAACTAGCTGGTGAGGGTCAGTATGCAGAGAATTCAGAACAGATTTATTATCACATAACAGTGTATGAGCAAATTTCTAAGGCTGCAATAAAAGCTTGGTGTTCTCTCCTGGGACAAAAAGATTGAGGGGAAGCTTTCACAAAAATAGAGCAAGGTCCCAATGAACCTTTTTTTTTTTTTTAAAATTTATTTATTTTTTTATTAAATAACTTTTTATTGACAGAACCCATGCCAGGGTAATTTTTTTACAACATTATCCCTTGCACTCACTTCTGTTCCGATTTTTTCCCTCCCTCCCTCCACCCTCTCCCCAAGATGGCAAGCAGTCCTATACATGTTAAATAGATTACAGTAGATCTTGGATACAATATATGTGTGCAGACCGAACAGTTTTCTTGTTGCTCAGGGAGAATTGGATTTAGAAGGTATAAATAACCTGGGAAGAAGAACAAAAATGCAAGCAGTTTACATTCATTTCCTAGTGTTCTTTCTTTGGGTGTAGCTGTTTCTGTCCATCCTTGATCAATTGAAACTATGTTAGATCTTGTCTTTGTTGAAGAAATCCACTTCCTTCAGAATACATCCTCATACAGTATCGTTGTTGAGGTATATAATGATCTCCTGGTTCTGCTCATTTCGCTCAGCATCAGTTCGTGTAAGTCTCACCAATCCTCTCCGTATTCATCCTGCTGGTCATTTCTTACCGAACAATAATATTCCATAACATTCATATACCACAATTTACTCAACCATTCTCCAATTGATGGGCATCCATTCATTTTCCAGCTTCTGGCCACTACAAACAGGGCTGCCACAAACATTTTGACACATACAGGTCCCTTTCCCTTTTTTAGTATCTCTTTGGGGTATAAGCCCAGTAGAAACACTGCTTGATCAAAGGGTATGCACAGTTTGATAACTTTTTGGGCATGGTTCCAAATTGCTCTCCAGAATGGCTGGATGTGTTCACAATTCCACCAACAATGTATCAGTGTCC